>NC_091460.1:125418702-125718702 GCF_027789765.1 Dendropsophus ebraccatus | reverse complement strand
TATCCGCCCAAAGAATTGACATGTTAATTCTTTGGGCAGACGGCGGATTGAGCTTGAGACTATCACTGAGTCAGTGGGACAGGTGGAACTTAAAGTGGAGTCCACCGCATGGCCTCCTCTTGAAATTCCCTTGCATGTTTCATAGTGGGATCATACCCTTACTCTTACACACTGATAGGCTCATTGGCTTGGCTCACTGGGGACAAAAACTGATGTGCGCAACCACAATCCATATACAGCACCGAAAAATAAGCTTTATGGAAACCAGGACATTATTTTCCTGCTTCATGATCACTTATATGCACACAAGAACTAAGTGTTTTTGCAATTTGCAGACATATTTTTTTTTCTGTGAGTATACTTTCCTGTACAGCCTAATAGGAGAATGTAAACCTTTTGTTAGTGCTCCCATATTGCACAGGCCAGAATGTTCGTGAATGTGATCATTTCTTGTATTAGATTTTATTTTTCACATGCTGGTCAGTCTACCAATAGCTACTTTGGAGTTTAGAGTAATGATTGTTAATGTCCTTCACAAATGGTTGGCCAGCTGTGAATTTTTTATCACCTCATAAATTATTACATCTAAGTGGAAACCTAGAATATTGATGAGGATAAAGATCAATTGGTCCATTTGGTATTCCCATACTGCAGACTGTTTTTGTCTTAGGACAGAGCGGTATTTCTCTCAGCCATCTTTCTTATCTTTCAGTAACCTTATACAGTTCTGTTAGCTAGAAGTCAGCGGCATGGCTACCATGGGGGCAGACCACACAACTGCTACGGGGCCTGTGCATACAGTTTCTTGCTATGGGGGCCCTTTAATCTTAGCTACGCCCCTGCTGGAAGAAATATATACTAGTAAATGCTTTAGCCCCAATCTTTCAGTTAGGATTTTAGTTTCCACAGAGCCCCTTTGAAATGGGGTATTCCTATCAGAGTAATTTATGGGATATTCACAAGATATGCTCTGAGACTCCTTAACCTCTGACCCATTGACTGAATGATATTCTCAAGTTCAATCCACCGTCCACCCAAAGAATTTGTGGTGTCCCACCATGGGTGTTACTTGTCTTTACACCCCTCACAAAAGCCTGTACTTCAAAGTAGTGGTGGTGATAAGGAAGTACCTAAGTTTTGCCACTAGATGTCGCTAGTATGTATATTATATGCTTACACACAAAAACACAAAAATGCAACAGCTCACTGCAATGGCAAGATACAGATCCACTACAGACATGAAAATAGTTGAAAGCAGCCCCCCCCCCCCAACTGCTAAAAAAAATTCCCACAAAAATAATAAGGCTCTTGGTAATCATTTGCAAACAGCGTAAACCACCCCACCAACGATAAGGTGGCCCCATGCCGGGGTGGACCCTACATTGTACTCTGGCCTCTCCATGGCATATAATAAGCCTTTGTTCTGGGCATGCAAGATCCATCTTATACTGGCAAAAGCAATTACACCACCTGGGTGGGATGGGTGGAGTGCACGACCAAATAGAGGCAGACAAAGAGCTGAGCAAATTTCAGGGAGTATATGGTGAAGAGGGAATCGGAGAGTGTTTGAACGTTAAGGTGTCTAAGTTTCCTGCGAGGGTGGCCAAGGTTTCTGGACTGGGGGACAGATGAGAAAAAAAGAAGAAATTGTTAGAAGGTTGTGGTCAGAGATTTTATGAGGTGTGCTGGTGAGGTCAGATATGGGGCAGGGGCAGGAAAATATAAGGTCCAGTGTGTGTGACCTTTTTTGTGAGTGGCCATAGAGGACCACTGTGTAAGGCAGAAGGAGAAGGCAGTGAAAGGGGAAACAGTAAGTCAGAAGGGGACAGCCATGTTTCAGTTAGGACCAAGAAGAATAGGTTGTGGTAAAGAAAGAGATAGTGTATGAATGTAAGTTTATTGCAGACAGAGCGTGTGTTCCAGAGTGCAGCAAAAAAAGGGACAGGGGTCGGGGGTCAGGAAGGATGTGCATGGTGTTAGAGGGGCAACGTGATGTAGAGAAAGGTGGACGAAAGGAGGGCAGATGTAGGGCAGATAAGATCTGGTGGGGAGTTTGTTGCTTGGTGTGGGAGGTGGATGGTTAGTGTGAGGGTTAGGGAAGCAAAAGAGAAAGCTTAAAGTGACTGTACCACCAGGGCAGGCTGAAGCACTGGAGGCGGGCCGAACCACCCTTAGTAGGAGGAAACCCTAGCCCCTCTATGATAGGATTCCATTGATTCTGATGGAGTCACGTCATGGAGGGGCTGGGGTTTCTTGGTGCTTCGGCCTGGGCCTGGGCCTGGTGGTATAGTCACTTTAAATGAACATTGTGAGCAAAGAGAGGGAGCAGAGATAAGATTATGGAGGAGCCTTACCTTCTGTTCACTTCTGGTTCAATTCTGGTATTAATTCTGCTATCACACTTAAATGGCTCCCTTCTGTGAAGTTTAGAAGTCTAGTGAAGTCTAGAATGGAGGTCTATCCTCAGGTTGGATAGAAGTTAGGTGACCCCCGTATTGTGTGGTTTTAGTCTAAATATATTTGATGTTAATACCCCTTAAAACAGGTACTCCAACTCCTAATTTTTTTAGTACTAATATTTTGTTACTTGTTAAACAGGATTAGACAGACTGTAGCTAATCAACATCTACATTTACAAGTAGGGAGCAAGATCACAATAAAAACACTGGTCTAGGAATATTAAATGGATATTCTCTTTTTAGCAATTTAAAACCTGTTCACAGGATAGGGGTTAACTAGTGGGTCAGTGGGGGTCAGTTCGTTGAAAGCCCTTTTATGATCCAACGAATTAAGGTAAATTAATGCATGGCTAGCACTTCACTCATTCTCTATGGGGCTTTCGAACATTGCAGCTCAGACGAGAGGCCCAGTCTTGAACTTTACTTATCGTTAAAGGAGAAGTCTGGCAAAGTACTTCTTTCTTTTAAAGGCAGGGGAAGGGGGGAACACAATAACCAGTCGTATAAGGCGACCCCAACTTTTCCAGTTAAAATAGAAAGTTTGGTATATACTTGCCGTATAAGACTACCCCTCATCCAACACATATTAAAATAATAAAAAACATCAGACAGTAGTGAGATCTGAAAGACAGAGAAGGAGCTACAGTTATACCAGTAGGATAAAAGGCCAGACGAATGAAAGAGGGGTGTTTTTCTGGGCACAGCACCACTCTACCATATCTCTTTTTTCCATACCCCAAACACATGCAGCTTGCTTTGCTCTTCATATGGTTGCAGCATAGGGCAGGGATGTGGCTGGTTTTTTTAGCTCCCCCCCCTCCCCCATATGCGGCGACGGCGGATCCTCCAGTCCGGTTCCAAAGTTGTTTAGCACCCACCCCATAAGATGACACCCGGCATATAAGACGACCCCTGACTTTTGAGAAGATTTTCCTAGGTTAAGAAGTAGTCTTATATGCAGGAAAATACTGTGCCTGCAATCCTCTGCATGACCGGGACCCCCATAAGAAGGCATTTTCCCCCGAGTTGTGATGATATCACGACTTGGGGGGAAAATTCCCATCCCGGCTGATGAACAAAGTGCTCAGCCAATTGGTGACTGCAGCTAGTCAATCAACTGGGTCATGACGTTGGCTCTGGTTGAGATTCCAGAGCATGGCAAGGGTCCTGAAGTGGCAATCCGGCGCTAAAGAAGCATAGGGAGAAGTGAGTTGAGAGAGTTTTTTATGTCCCCGCCCCTGCCTTTTAAAAAAAAAAGTACTGTACTTGGCTGGACTTCTCAATTCATGATTACCAGTGTGAAACTGCGGGGAATCACTGGTGTGGCACCACCAGGTCCGTTTTAATACATTGGTGGGCCCAGTGCACAGCCCTCAAGAGTGGGCCCCCCCCTTCCCTTTTGGCACATTGTATAATGTACTGAATTTGCCCCCACACTGTATCAAGAGCCCCAATACATACAGTAGTTACCTTATAACACTATTTCCACCATACAGTGATTACATATTACATAAAAACTGCACTAAACAAAACAGAAAGCTATCATCAATGATACCATTACATAATACCGCCCTAACACTACAACCCTATAACAGAGTGCAGTTACATCCAGTGACTTACCGGGGGCGTCTTCTCCGATCAGAGTCTGTCACCTTTTCTTTTTCTCTCCATCCAGCCTGGGCCACCTTGAAGTCTTCTCCTGGCTGTGAATCTTCTCTCCAGAATCTGCCAGACAAATATTTAAGGCTCCAACACATACAGTAGTTAGGTCCCTTGTACCATTATACAGTAGTTACACCCCTCTGTACCCCTACATAGTTACACCCCTCTGTGCCTCCATAGTTTTAAGGTGTCCCTGTAGTATATAGACCCTCATGTGCTCCTCCAGTTATATACAGCCCTCCTGTGCGCTCCCCCATTAGTATATAGCCCCCCTGTGCACTCTCCCCAGTAGTATATAGCCCCCCTGTGCTCTCCCACAATAGTATATAGCCCCCCTGTGCTCTCGCCCAATAGTATATAGCCCCCCTGTGCTCTCCCACAATAGTATATAGCCCCCCTGTGCTCTCCCCCAATAGTATATAGCCCCCCTGTGCTCTCCCCAATAGTATATAGCCCCCCTGTGCTCTCCCCAATATATAGCCCCCCTGTGCTCTCCCCCATAGTATATAGACCCCTGTGCTCCCCAATAGTATATAGCCCCCCTGTGCGCTCTCCCATTAGTATATAGCCCCCCGTGCTCTCCCACAATAGTATATAGCCCCCCTGTGCTCTCCCCCAATAGTATATAGCCCCCCCTGTGCTCTCCCCCCAATATTATATAGCCCCCCTGTGCTCTCCCCCCAATAGTATATAGCCCCCTGTGCTCCCCCATAGTATATAGCCCCTGTGCTCCCCCATAGTATATATCCCCCTGTGCTCCCCCATAGTATATAGCCCCCTGTGCTCCCCCATAGTATATAGCTCCCCCATAGTATATAGCCCCCTGTGCTCCCCAGTAGAATATAGCCCCCTGTGCTCCCCCATAGTATATAGCTCCCCTGTGCTCCCCAGTAGTATAAGGCTCCCCTGTGCTCCCCCATAGTATATAGCTCCCCTGTGCTCCCCCATAGTATATAGCCCCCTGTGCTCCCCCATAGTATATAGCTCCCCTGTGCTCCCCATAGTATATAGCCCCCTGTGCTCCCCCATAGTATATAGCTCCCCTGTGCTCCCCCATAGTATATAGCCCCCTGTGCTCCCCCATAGTATATAGCCCCCTGTGCTCCCCCATAGTATATAGCTCCCCTGTGCTCCCCCATAGTATATAGCCCCCTGTGCTCCCCCATAGTATATAGCCCCCTGTGCTTCCCCATAGTATATAGTCCCCTGTGCTCCCCCATAGTATATAGCCCCCTGTGCTCCCCCATAGTATATAGCCCCCTGTGCTCCCCCATAGTATATAGCCCCCTGTGCTCCCCCATAGTATATAGCCCCCTGTGCTCCCCCATAGTATATAGCTCCCCTGTGCTCCCCCATAGTATATGTGCTCCCCTCCCATATAACATTGAAAAAAACAAACACTTACTCACCTAGGTCCACGCGTTCCTCTTCTCTTCCCTCTTGTGGCCGCACTACCTGTGGTCACAAGAAGCTGCACTCCCCTTACCCTCGCGCCGACGCTCCAGTGACGTCGGGCGCTAGAGGGAGAGTGCGGCCTCTTGTGACCGCAGGAAGTGCGGCCACAAGAGGGACTGACAGGGAGGGAGCCAATGGCTTTCTCTCTGTCAGTAACGCTGCCGCTGAAGCGCTGAAGCGCTGCCGCAGCAGCAGCAGGCGGGCGGGGGGGCCCTGCAGGGGACGCCATGGAGGGGTAAGTAGATTACCCATCCATGGCGCTCCCCCCTGACAGGCTGGTGGCCGCAGCCCTGTGCGACCGCAATGGTCGCACATAGCAACGGCCGGCCTGCTCGGGGGGGCCCCTTTAACCAGCGGGCCCGGTGCACGTGCACCATGTGCCCTCTGGTTAAAGCGGCCCTGGGCACCACCATAAACATTTAGCACTGCTTTATATACTAGAAGTACTAAACTAGATGAATTGATATTTTGCTTCTTACATCTTTATTCAAGAAGTAAAAGTGATGTGCTGGGAAGGAAGAAAGTCGTAAGACACAATAGGACAATTACCGCGTCTCTGACAGTAGAGTAAAATATTATACCGTACAAGTGTTACCACACACTTAAATGAATGTTCTTTCGGAAGACAGCTTTGAAAGTTTAATTGGGTTGTGCCCATGGCAGAGCTTGTGCCAAGTTTCTGAAAAATCCCTAATTGAGAACAAGTTGTTACTGGGAACTTTTTAATTTAGCTTAAAATGTAGGTTCCCTTTCACATTGTGTGGCCTTCCAGAGACAATTAATGCAGCTTTAAAGGGGTTATCCAGCGCTACAAAAAAATGGCCACTTTCCCCCTACTGTTGTCTCCAGTTTGGGTGGGGTTTTGAAACTCAGTTCCATTGAACTAAATGGAGCTTAATTGCAAACCGCACCTGAACTGGAAACAACAGTAGAGGGAAAAGTGGCCATGTTTTTGTAGCGCTGGATAACCCCTTTAACATGAGATTTTTAAAGTATTGCCTCATATTGGACATTGGTCTTATGAAATTATGAAAGCAAGTTCCCCCTGATTCTATTCATCCACATAAGACCAAAGACGGACTTGGGTATCTGGGGACCACCAGAGGAAATTATCCTGGGGGCCCACCAATGAAGAACCCGTGAATCAACTGCCCACTTCGGAAGAGGGCATCGTACCTGCAGGAGTTTTTTTTAAACATATCTTGCCGCACCAGGAAAACAATAGGTACCCTTTAATAGGTTAAATAGGTTTTATTACCTGGTGTGATTCAGCTTGGCACCACTGCTTCCCACTCTCACTTCTTAGTTGATGCCAAGCTGAATCAGCTCTGCATTTCTGTGTCTCCCACTGAGATCACAGACAACCCCAGGGACAATCCACAAGCCCTAGAGTCATTTTTTATTTAAGTGGGAGACATAGAAGGGGTAAAAGTATACTTACCAGCTCCTAAAGATCCCGGCAACGGAGAACGGCAGCAGCCTGGCCACTGCTCATAGAGTGGAAACCCTTGTTCAGTATCCAACAAAATGAGCTGTCCACTACAGGGGAAGAGGATAGGGCCAAAGTGCAAAAGAAAACAATTTTGCTAATGAAATGTTCTATATTAGCAAATTGCTTACTTTGCATTATCTGATAATAATAGTTTATTTGAAAGAATTGTTTTTATGCATTAACCACATGCAAAAAAATATATTTTTGCAGGCTTGAAGGAAACAACATCAATTACACAGCCATTGAACAGTTCTCTGACATATCTTCATTTAATTCAACCTTATGTCATGTGGTGTAAGTATAACATTGTCAGACATCACAATATACCAGCTTGAAATGGAAGTTTATGATATACTTTACACACATGGGGGGACATTTACTATGGAGTCTAATGTGTGCAACTCTTCTGATGGGGATTGGTGTATATTTTGTTCCAATATCTTGTGTCTGATTTATAAAAATATAGCCCTGCCATAGTGAATGTATCTAAGTAAAAAGTCGCAAAAATTGCGCAATTGTATTTACCTTGTATTGACCAGATGTACAGTAAGCCTCTGCACCTGTACAGTCGCAAATAATAAATTGAGCGCTAATCCCAGATTATGTAAACTTTTGGGTAAATACTCAAAAAAAGCAGATTAAAAAATGTTGCATTTAAAGAAATATTTGCCAGTCGAATACTGGTTCATAAATGGATGAAAAATCCAATTATTCACCAAAAAATAGGCGCAATGCCCATGATAAGTTTCCCCCATTGTCTATAGCTAAATCTAGCTTGTCGAATTCTCAATATATATTATAATATATATAATTTTATTTATTTATTTCTTTTTTATTGCAGATTGCTTGGAAATAACCTCCACCCAGAAAACATTACGGCTCTTAAAGAAAAATCCCAGCAGAGCATTATTGTTGCACATATTGATGAAAAATATGGCAAAGATTTTTGGCAAGGCTGGTGGGACTGGATATTTCAACGATGCAAAATTTGTAATGATGAGAAGATTGTGTCTTTTCTAACAAAGGTGTACAGAGGACTGGGTCTTTGTGACGGAAAGGATACTGAATGGATGAGAGACTGGTATTTGGAGTTGAATAGTTTTCTGCAGAAACGGATACAGCAGTGCTCTAACAGGAACTTAGCCAAAAAGATGGAGGATCTCAGGCATATGTTTCACCAGCAATCAGAAAATCACTGAAATAAACATATTCACATAATTGCTATACCTGACTTCAATCTTGAAGAAGTCCTTTCCTACCTACCGTCATACTTTGAAATAATGCGTTTGACACTGTGGACCACCAGCTCCTCCTCTCCATGCTCCACTCCCTTGGCCTTAAGGACTCTGTTCTCTCCAGGTTTTCTTCCTACCTCTCTGACTGCTCCTTCAGTGTATCCTTCTCTGGCTCTACTTCTTCTCCCTTGTCTCTCTCTGTTGGGGTTCCCCAGGGATCAGTCCTGGGTCCCCTCCTCTTCTCCCTCTATACGGCCCCTATCGTACAGACTATCAGCAGGTTTGGCCTTCAATACCATCTTCACGCCGATGACACCCAGTTATATACCTCCTCATGTGACATCACCCCTGCATTCCTACAAAATACCAGTGACTGTCTATCCGCTCTCTCTAAGACTATGACCTCTCTCTTTCTCAAACTTAATCTCTCTAAAACTGAACTTCTTGTATTCCCTCCCTCTAACAAACCTAAGCCCAACATCTCACTCTCAGTCGGTGGTACCAGCATAACTCCTGTGCATCAAGCTCGATGTCTGGGGGTTATGCTAGACTCTGATCTATCCGTCACTCACTGTATTCAAGCTCTTGCACGCTCCTGTCACCTACATCTCAAAAACATCTCCAGAATCCGCCCATTTCTCACCACTGACACAGCTCAGACTCTGACTGTCGCCCTGATCCATTCTCGTCTTGACTACTGTAACTCCCTACTAATCTGTCTTCCTTTCTCTAAGCTCTCCCCTCTCCAGTCTATCCTGACGCAGCAGCCAGACTCATCTTCCTCTCCAGCTGTTATACTGATGTTTCCCCCTGTGCCAGTCACTGCACTGTTTACCTATTAAATACAGAACACAGTTCAAACTCCTCACCCTCACCCATAAAGCTCTCCACAACTCTGCTCCTCCATACATCTCCTCCTTCATCTCCACCTACCACCCTTCCCATGCTCTGCGTTTGACGAATGACCTTACACTAACATCTTCCATAATCAGAAGCTCACATTCTCGCTTCCAAGACTTCTCTTGTGCTGCACCAGTTCTCTGCAATGCCTTACCAAAAGACCTTAGACTTATCTCCAACTCCCACAGTTTCAAGCGTGTCCTGAAGACCCATCTCTTCAGGAGCGCTTATGATATTCCCTAACCTCGTCTTCCTCTCTGCTATCCTTTCTCCATCCACTCCATAACCTCTTCGGTGCCATGTACTCTCTACCTGAACCATGACAATGGCTTGTGACTGGCTCGCCCAATCACCTATAGGCACTTTGCGACTATGTGCAATGACTGGAACATCGGCAAATAAAGCACTAGTTGCTCTCGTGTCACCCCTATTCATCCTAGTCTGTACGCTCTCGCTAGCTGATCTCTAACTCTGTATCATTTTTATTTTATTTATTGTAAAGTGTAATATAAATATAACCTGTATTGTACATATATATTTAAAAAAGCGATGTGGAATCTTTTGACGCTATACAAATAAATATTATTATTATTAAGGCATGTCTCTTACCTTCCTCCTCGGCGCCATTCTGGTGCTGTTAGTTGTTGTGCTTCATGGTTTGGTGAGACCATTAGGAGCACTGGCGCACCCTTTAGGAACACTGCCTGTCTACATAGCGCCGATCTGGCTGGCCCCCAGCTGGCCTGCTCCATTCATTATCAATAGAAAGGGGCGGTCTGACCAGGGGCAGGTTGGTGCTGTGGGGGCAGGAAGTGCTCCTAACTAGTGCCCCAGTTCTCCTAATGGTCTCACTAGACCATGGAGCACACGACTAACATATCAGCAGGTTGGATTTGTCTATTCATAATACCGTGCTCCTGTTGTAACTACCTGCCCCTACACAGCCATGCCAGAGGTTCTGTTTACAACCAGGGTTAAAGGGCAACTCCAGCAAAAATAATTTTCTTTCAAATCAACCAGTGTCAGAAAGTGCCAGATATTTGTCATTTACTTCTATTTAAAAATCTCAAATCTTCCAGTACTCATCAGTAGCTGTATGTCCAGCATATTTAAGTCTATGTCTATGACATACAGCAGCTGATAAGTAAGGGAAAATTTGAGATTTTATAATAGAAGTAAATTACAAATCTCTGGCACTTTTTGACATGAGTTGATTTGAAAGAAAAAAAAATAGCTGGAGTTGCCCTTTAAGTGTTCAGTTTCATTTGGTTATGGGATAAAATTTTAACAGGTTATTAAAGATATTTATCTTCCGCAGAATATTCATCTGTGTATGTTACACTGAGAATACATCGATTTTCTGAATTTTTATTTTTCTCATGCTTTGTCACTAAATTCTACACACTGTATACTGGGACCGAGCGAACACAACAGATGGCACGATAAAATATTTATGATTCCATGATTTGTTCTTTAAAGGTTTCGCAGAATGTACACTGCAGTTTTTTGGGGGAATGTATTATTGCGTTTGTGTTTCAGAAACATTGCACCGCTACATTGAGAGCCTATAATGAGACTCATTTATCAAAGCGCTATACTTTACTGCAAATGAACCCTTACATAATGTCATTTCAAAGACTTAAAAAACCTTTGGGGCTAGTTTGTTTGAAAGCGCTGGAATGATAAAACTGCCTTTATTTCAGAAAGGTGCGTTACTATACGCTGGGATACATTGAAGTGTTTGGAGTTGTCGCATTCTATGGGATCAGGGAAACAATAGATCTTCTATATACAGTATTAACATACAATGGTAGATTGTGACATGAAGACTCTTGACCCTAAGGGCCCTATTACACGGCCGGATATTGAGGAGGAAGCAAGCGCTGTCATGTCAGTGCTTGCTTCCTCCTTGTTCCCTGCTTGCTGTCTGTTCTATTACATGCACAGATGCAGGGGGAGATTTATCAAACATGGTGTAAAGTGAAACTGGCTCAGTTGCCCCTAGCAACCAATCAGATTCCACCTTTCATTTTCCAAAGAGTCTGTGAGGAATGAAAGGTGGAATCTGATTGGTTGCTAGGGGCAACTGAGCCAGTTTCACTTTACACCATGTTTGATGAATCCCCCTCATAGAGCGTAAAGGGGCGGGCTGCCACACTGATCCTTAGATCATCCGGGTGTCCCATAGAAAAGAGCATCAGTCTGCTGACACAGCTCCTATTACCCGGAAAGACAGGGAGCAGACCGTCGCTATTGTCATCGTGATTTTAGAACATGCTGAAAGACAATGATCAGCTGACATGGTGCATGTTGGCTGATCGTTTCCTTTCAACTATTACACGACATGATTGTCGGATGGAACGGCTGGTACTCGGTCAAGTATGGCTGATAATCGCTTCGTGTAGAAGGACCGTAACACAGGCGTCACTCACAGTACGTTTAAAAAACTGCTACTTCAGTCTTCGATGCTTTTGTATTTTTTTCAATTACAGGCAAAGACTGGGGGGGAGGCAGTCACACACTACCTATATGTGAAAGAAGTTGTTTTTACCCTCTGCTGTTAAAGGAGATCCCCACCAACTTTGAAATAGGAACGGCCGTAGTTTGTACAGTGTGTAAACATAACCTTCCAGAGTCTTTTTTTTCCCCAATGGAAACACAAAGTAGAGCTATACAAAAGAAGTGACTTCTTTCTCTGCACAGAAAAAAATGCCACATGGTCTCTGAAAACCACACGCTTTATCTTCCATTTTTTTTTGTCATAGTGAAACCACAAAGTTTTGATGTAGAAATCTGTGCAGTATATATGACAGAAACTACGCTGGTTTTACCCGTGGAAACTAGTCTTGTATGTTTTAGGCTATGTTCACACAACGTATCAGACAGGCCGTTCCGTGACCCGGACGGTCTGTGCCCGGATCATCACGGCAGGTACGCAGATGATCCGACCGGCCGCAGAGCTCTGATGCAGGCGCATCAGCGCGCGTCCGCATCAGAGCTTCCCATACAGTGCTTTCTGCGGCCGGAATTCACTGAATTCCGGCCGCAGAAAACTGACATGTCAGTTATTTGCGGCCCCGTATGGAATCCCGGCCGGAGCATATACGATGTGTATACGTTCCGTCCAGGATCCCATATCAGATAAGGTTATGTTGCACTCCGCAAAAAGTACGGCCGTTGTTGCCGATGGCAACAACGGCCGTACTTTTACGTAGTGTGAACATAGCCTTATAGTGTTGAGATGACTTTTCAAACTGTTCGGGATCGGCAACGTTCTCGAATGCTTGCCATTTGATTTCCCACGGCTTCATAAGTTGGATGCCGCCCTAGGGCTGCCAGGAAAACATGCATACAACCTATGGCCTATGGCTAAATCCATGTTTTCCAAATTCTGCAGCCATGGGGAATCAGATGCCGAGCGTTCTGGTTTGGAGAATATTGCTAAACCTGAACAGTTCCACTCAGGTCCACTCAACACTGATGTTTTACATACATGCAGAACCCCTTTGTTATCTCTGCAATCTGATCATCAGCCGCCTGCCTTTTAACTCAGTGCCGCTGCTCCCCGGTTGCTGGGAAAAGCTGGATCCAGTCCTGGTGAATTCCTCCCACTTTCCCAGTACTGGATCCAGCTTTTCCCAGCACCCAGGGAGGCAATGAGTTAAAAAGTAGCCTGCTGATGAGTGGATTGCAGAGATAACAAAGCAATTCACTACATCATTACTGTAAATTTGCTCATCTCTAGTCTCAAGTATCAACATTTTGCTATACATACATTATCTAACTATAGACTGGAAATGGGAAAAAGTTGTTATTTTTCAGGCAGATCTGGAAGTGCTCGAACTGCAGCTGTTGGGATGTTGCTTTACTTCTCCAGTCTTGAATCCCAAGGGAAAGAAGCGCACTAATCATTGCACTGACATTAATTACAATTATTGTTAGGAGAGATTGCATACCTTCCAGTGATAAGCCTTTTACTGAAACCTAATGTAATTTTAATGATACACTTCATAAAGGCTACTGACATGAAAAACTTCACAATATTTAAGAAAACTAATTAGGCTAAATCATATAAAGGTGTTAATAGATTTTAAATGTGACAAGTATAGGAGCAGCATTGCTTCTAATTTTTTCTGTAAGATTTTTTTTTTTTTTTTTAACTGGAAAAGCAGCCGCAGCACCGGATTGTCATAAAACAGTGAATACTGGAGATCCCCAGCAGTGACCCATTACTAGTGTTGAGTAGACTTGCCAAGCTATTTGTGTTCAGCAATATTCTCCAAACCGAAATGATCTGTATTTGACTCACGGCATCTGGAGAAGTTGGATGCACTAAAAGATATTAATGGGGTTATCCAGAAAACACTTTTTTTTCATACCAACTGGTTTCAAAAAGTTATATAGCTTTGTAATTTACTTTTATTTAAAAAAAATCTCAAGTCTTCTCATGCTTATCAGCTGCTGTATGTCCTGCAGGAAGTGGTGTACTCTTTTCAGTCTGAAACACTGCTCTCTGCTGACATCTCAGGACAAGACAGGAACTGTCCAGAGCAGTAGCAAATTCCCTTTGAACTCCTCTAGTCAGTCTAAAAAGAAAACACTTCCTGCAGGACATATAACTGTTGATAAGTATAGGAAGACTTTTATTTTGTTTATTCATTTATTTTATTTGTATATCACACACAGATTCCACAGCACTTCAAAAAAAAAAAAAAATAGTCCAGGAGATAAAAAAAATAGTCCAGGAGATAAAGATAAATGTGTGATATCGCTTACTACAATGTACTAGAGTCACATACTCGTGCACTTGCAAAAAAAAGGCAACAAGGTTGACCCATACATATGACAGGAACTGAGTTGCTTAAAAGCCATATGGGTAGCATCCACACATCTGACACCAGGTCTCGACGTGTTTCTCCCCCAATTCAAGTTCATCAGGAGTTCAGAAATAAACAAGAACATTTCCGAACCTGAACAGTTTGCCAACTCCACTCTACACTACTCATTAACTGTTCTCAATATGCCTTGACATTCTTTCCTGGTTTTTGCCTTCCTCTGGATCAACACTGCAGGTTTACATTTGAACATTTATTATATTTCTCGTTTCAAAGTGAAAATTTTCTTGAGACAAAATATTCTGCTAAGGTTTCTCTCACTAGAATGTTAGGTTTTTATTATAACGTGGACAATGTAGTGCCGAAACTGGTGTCCTTTAAACATAAATCAATAAATGAGAGAGCAATGTAATCTAGGAGTCTGGATACTTTTTAAGGCAATGTTCACACACAGTATAACAATGGCTGTTGTTATACTGGATGAACACCAGCCGGTGTTTGAATGTTCCTGTTATGATATCTTGTTATGTAACAACAGAGATTAGTACTATTTTTAAAACTATTTTTAATTTCAGGTAGAACTTAAGGTGTCAGAGGAATAAGTTTGTTACCGAGTCTGTTGAGGTTGTGGGGCGCCCACTAAGGGGTGGGGTGTTGTAGGACACTTCCCTAGTGTTTGTGACTTCTCAGTGTGAATGTCATTTGCAGACTTTGCCTGGAGAAACAAAAAATTCATGATGACCCAGAACTCCACAGGCGTGTCACAAACGCAATCCCCCTATATAGTGACTGACCATATATCGATAGATACCAGTGCTACATATTCTCTGAAAAACGTGTAAATGGTTACAGTGGAATAATAACCGGTGTTTTACAGTTGACGTTGTCTCTGATCGGAATCGTTTACTGTTCTCTTCTATCCGGCCCAAGCCACAAACCTTCTTATCGCCATCTGCCACAGAGACATTTTAGGTTCCTTGCTCTAGCGCATATAGTAGGTAGGTCCACTTTGTGCCCCCATATAGTATTAAGATCACCAAATAGTAGTTAAACCCCCATGTTCCCCCCCCCCAGTATAAGACTCCCTCCGTGCTCTCATATAGTGATTAGGCCCCCTCTGTGTTCACATGTAGTATTTAGCCCCCGTGTGTCCCCATATAGTAGTTAGGCACCGTCTTTGCCTCATATAGTAGTTAAGTTCCCTATGTGCAGTTCAACTGGCCTAATGGCAGAAGCACACCTGACTGCTTCCCTGGTAAATACTACTCTGTTGAACAGTTAAAGCGCACACAGAACAACTATCTCTGGGATTTTCGGTAGTAAATTGTGACAAGGACATGTCTGTATTAAAATCAAGGTGTGTGTGTGTGTTTTTTTTTTTTTGTGACAAACACTTTAAGGTGAGTTTATCACAAATGTAACACTGGGACATTTCTGTTTCCCAAAACTGAGATGTAACTATCATGAAATAGCTTAGTGTGCCCCGATGATACACCTTTTTTGTGTTACGGAGATATGAGGGTTTTTAATTTGTATAACAATTTAGTTAAAGGGGTACTCCAAAGACTAAAAATATGTTTCTAATACATTGCATCAATAAAATTATATCACTTTACAATGTAATTTTTTTTTTTTTTTAAAAGATATAGTTTTTTATTTACATATATACTTCTGTTATGTGGCAGCAGTGAGGGGTGAAACTGCCCCCTCTGCTGACACTAACGTTTGTGTCCCCAGCAGTTCCCAATCCCATGGTCTGCCAAAGCTAAAGAGCAGGGTCCCACTCCTCCTGTGTGCTGTATATTCCTATAAACAACACACAAACCGTTATACTGGTCATGTCTTTTATTGAGCACATTAAGTAAACATCCACAGAGCAGGAAGAAATATATGTTAATAAATTAAAGAAGTCCGGCAAATATTTTTGTATTGTATTGCCCCCAAAAAGTTATACAAGTCACCATTATACACTTATTATGGGAAATACACATAAAGTGCTTTTTTCCCTACACTTTTTACTGCATCAAGACTTCACTTCCTGGATAACATGGTGATGTCACTTCCTGGATAACATGGTGATGTCACTTCCTGGATAACATGGTGATGTCTCGACTGAACTCCCAGAGCTGTGCGGGCTGTGGCTGCTGGAGAGGATGATGGCAGGGGGACACTGAGGCACTGGGGGGACACTGAGCATCCCTCATCCTCCCTCAGCCATCATCCTCTCCAGCAGCCACAGCTCGCACAGCTCTGGGAGACGGGTTGTGACATCACCATGTTATCCAGGAAATGACATCACCATGTTATCCAGAAAGTGACATCATCATGTTATCCAGGAAGAGAAGCCTTGATGCAATAGTAAGTGCAGGGAAAAAAACTAAATGGGGGAGATTTATCAAACATGGTGTAAAGTGAAACTGGCTCAGTTGTCCCTAGCAACCAATCAGATTTCACTTCTCATTGTGGGAGAAGGGGCACATTACTTTTCAGGTTGCCTAAGCTGGTGTCTCCTGGTACTGAGACATTACAGGGTGCAGTGGGGATGTCAGGTTGTGTCACTACATGTAATCCTCCTGCACATAATACTGTGGCCAGTGGAATAATCCAGAGATATTAGAGTTACATTGTGGATCGGCCATACTTGACCTCTAACCTCCTGAGGGCCCCTGTGCCCCTCAGACTTCAGAAGTTATCTCCTATGTAATATAGTTACATAGTTACATAGTTAATACGGTTGAAAAAAGACACATGTCCATCAAGTTCAACCAAGGAGGGGATGGATACAGGGAAGGGGGAGGGGTGATAGGTTCTATACATATGTATTTATATTATTTTGGTCTAAGAACTTGTCTAGCCCTGTTTTGAAGCCCTCTACTGTTTTTGCTGTGACCAGATCCTGGGGTAGACTGTTCCACAGATTCACAGTTCTCATGGTAAAGAAGACTTGTCGCCTCCGGAGATTGAACCTTTTTTTCTCCAGGCGGAGGCAGTGCCCTCTTGTCCTTTGAGGGGGTTTTACCTGGAACATCTTTTCCCCATATCTCTTGTAGGGGCCATTTATATATTTAAATAAGTTAATCATATCTCCCCTTAAACGTCTCTTCTCCAGACTAAACAAATGTAATTCTTTTAATCTCTCCTCATAACTAAGATGCTCCATTCCCCTTATTAGTTTAGTTGCCCGTCTTTGTACCCTCTCCAGCTCTAGAACATCCTTTTTATGAATCGGGTTCCAAAACTGGACGGCATACTCCAGATGGGGCCGCACCAAAGCTTTATAAAGCGGTAATATTATATCCCTGTCCCGTGAGTCCATGCCTGTTTTAATGCATGACAATATCCTGCTGGCCTTAGAAGCAGCTGACTGACATTGTGTGCTGTTCTGTAGTCTATTATCTACAAGTACACCCAGATCCTTCTCTATCAGCGACTCTCCCAGAGTAACTCCCCCCAGGACATATGATGCATGTGGGTTATTAGTACCCAGGTGCATAACTTTACATTTATCCACATTGAACCTCATTTGCCAAGTGGACGCCCAAACACTCAGTGTGTCTAAGTCATCCTGTAACATCTGCACATCCTCCATAGACTGTACACTGTACTGTACTACAAAGCTTGGTGTCATCTGCAAAGATAGAAACATTGCTGTTAATTCCATTCTCAATATCATTAATAAACAAGTTAAACAGAAGAGGGCCCAGTACTGACCCTTGGGGTACACCACTTATTACCGGGGACCATTCGGAGTAGGAATCATTGACCACCACTCTCTGGGTACGATTATTAAGCCAGTTTTCAATCCAGTTACACATTAAATTTTCCAAACCGATAGACTTTAACTTACCCATCAGACGTCCATGAGGAACTGTGTCAAACGCTTTTGCAAAATCCAGGTACACTATATCCACAGCCGCGCCGCCATCCAGGCTTCTACTTACCTCTTCATAGAAACATATTAGGTTGGTTTGACAGCTTCTGTCCTTAGTAAAACCATGCTGGTTATCACTTATAATACTATTAGCCACTACATATTCCTGGATGTAGTCCCTTATAAGCCCCTCAAATAGTTTCCCCACAATGGACGTTAAGCTTACGGGTCTATAGTTACCTGGGGAAGTTCGAGAGCCCTTTTTGAAGATCGGCATTACATTTGCCTTACGCCAGTCCCTCGGCACAATACCAGTAAGCAAAGAATCACGGAATATTTCATACAAGGGTAGTGAAATTACAGAACCGAGTTCCCTAAGAACTCTGGGGTGCAATCCATCAGGCCCTGGAGCTTTGGTTACATTGAGTTTGTTTAATTTATCTTGGACCATATCTATAGTAAACCAGTTCAGTACATTACATGTGTTAGCAGCACTGGCCCCACCCACCTCAGTACTGGCCCCACCCACCACAGCTCCATTCTCTTTTGTATATACAGAACTGAAGAACCCATTAAGTAACTCAGCTTTCTCCTGATCCCCAGTTATTAATTCCCCGTCGCCATTATTTAGGGGTCCTACATGCTCTGTCCTTGGTTTTTTTGCATTAATATATTTGAAGAATTTTTTGGGGTTTCTTTTGCTTTCTATAGCTACCTGCCTTTCATTGTGGATTTTTGCTGCTTTTATTACATTTTTACAGGTTTTGTTGACTTCTTTGTAATGTTTAAATGCTACAGCTGACCCCTCTGATTTATATTTTTTGAATGCCCCTTTTTTCTCATTTATAGCCCTTCTAACCTCGGTTGTAAGCCATGTGGGATTGGATTTTAACCGTTTATATTTGTTACCCATTGGAATATATTTGGCAGTACAGTTATTTAATGTGGATTTGAAGATTTCCCATTTATTAGCTGTATCCGTATGTGACAGCAGCCGCCCCCAGTCTATGCCCTGAAGTTCTGCCCTTAACCCAGGAAAATTGGCCCTTTTAAAATGAAGAGTTTTTGCCCTCCCAACATGTTTTTCTTTTCTACACTTTAAGCTAAAAGTCACTATATTGTGGTCACTATTCCCCAGGTGTTCATGGACAGTGACATCCCCAACCAGCTCAGCGTTGTTAGAAATAACCAGATCCAACAAGGCATCACTTCTAGTTGGCTCCTCCACAAACTGGCCCAGAAAATGATCCTGCAGGAGGTTAAGAAATTCCCTCCCCTTTGTGGTTTTAGCTGAACCGTGACCCCAATCTATATCTGGGTAGTTGAGGTCCCCCATTATCACTACTGTCCCCTCCCGGGCAGCCCGCTCTATTTGTCTATTCAACTGGCCATCTACCTCCTCAGTAATGTTGGGGGGTCTATAGATTACACCAAGAATAATTTTTTCCCTCTTTTCCTCCTTCTGTAGTTCTACCCACAATGCTTCCACATCATCACAGTCATCTCCCACTATTGCATCTTTTACACTCACTTTAATATCATTTCTGACATACAGACATACTCCTCCTCCCCTTCTGCCCACCCGGTCCCTTCTGAACAACGTAAATCCCTGAATATTGACAGCCCAGTCATGTGAGGAGTCCAGCCATGTCTCAGTCACACCAACCACATCAATGGACTCCACCAGAACCAAGGCCTCTAGCTCCCCCATCTTGCTGGCTAGACTTCTGGCATTAGTAACCATACACTTTATATTACCATCGAGTTTAACGGCTTCATTATAAGAAATGGGATTTATTACTGTGCTGTGGCTACAATCATCCTCACTGTTCATCCGCAACATATGGATCTCCCTATGCACTGTTTTTATCCTCCCCCCACAGGACCCTTCTCCTCCCTCCTCATTGTTCTGTCCCCTCTCTAACCTATCCGCCACTATATTACACACATTGTCCTCCCTCCACATCCCTAGTTTAAAAACCCCTCCACCCCTTCTAGGATTCTCTCCCCCAGCACAGTGGACCCCCTTCCATTAACCCTTTAAGGACATGGCCCATTTTCGTTTTTACGTTTTCGGTTTTTCCTCCTTGTGTTTAAAAGGTCATAGCACTTGCATTTTTCCACCTAGAAACCCACATGACCCCTTATTTCTTGCGTCACTAATTGTACTTTGCAATTACAGGCTGAATTTTTGCATAAAGTACACTGCGAAACCAGAAAAAAATTCAAAGTGTGGTGAAATTGAAAAAAAATACGCATTTCTTTTATTTGGGGGAAATGTGTTTTTACGCCGGTTGCCCTATGGTAAAACTGACTTGTTATGCATGTTCCTCAAGTCGTTACGATTAAAACGATATATAACATGTATAACTTATATTGTATCTGATGGCCTGTAAAAAATTCAAACCGTTGTTAACCAATATACATTCCTTAAAATCGCTCCATTCCCAGGCTTATAGCGCTTTTATCCTTTGGTCTATGGGGCTGTGCGAGGTGTCATTTTTTGCGCCATGATGTGATCTTTCTATCGGTACCTTGATTGCGCATATACGACTTTTTGATCGCTTTTTATTACATTTTTTCTGGATTTGATGCGACCAAAAATGCGCAATTTTGCACTTTGGGATTTTTTTGCGCTGACGCCGTTTACCGTACGAGATCAGGAATGTGATTAATTAATAGTTCGGGCGATTACGCACGCGGCGATACCAAACATGTTTATTTATTTATTTATTTGTTTACTTTTATTTAAAACCTGGGAAAAGGGGGGTGATTCAGACTTTTATTAGGGGAGGGGGATTTTTACTATTAACAACACGTTTTTTTTTTTTTTTACACATATACTAGAAGCCCCCCTAGGGGACTTCTAGTATATATACTTTGATCTCTCATAGAGATCTCTGCAGCATAGATATGCTGCAGAGATCCATGAGATCGGCACTCGTTTGCTTTCGGCTGCTGCAGCCGGAAACAAACGAGTGCCGAGCCGAGGACGGCGCCATCTTGGACGCGTCCCCGGCCGGCATCAGTAACGGAGATCGCTCCTCCGGGACAAGGTCCCGGAGGAGCGATCTCCCCCACTAGACACCAGGGAAACGTTGCCTCCGGTAATCGGAGGCAGCTGTCAACTTTGACAGCTGCCTCCGATTATCTAATTAGCGGGCACGGCGATCGGACCGTGCCCGCTAATAGCGGCGGTCCCGGGCTACACGCGGCACCCGGGATCGCGGCACTTCAAAGCGGGGCCGCCGCGCGGCCCCGCTTTGAAGTGCTAATGAGGACATAGGACGTACCGGTACGTCCTATGTCCTTAAGAGGTTAAGGTGCAAATTATCTGCGGAAAACAGATTGTACCCCAATGAAAAGTCAGCCCAGTGCTCTAAAAACCCAAACCCTTCTCCTCTACACCATGACTTGAGCCATGCATTTAACTCCCTAAGCTCCCGCTGTCTTTCCTGCGATGCGCATGGCACAGGCAGTATTCCAGAGAATACCACCTTGGAGGTCCTCCCCTTCAACTTAGCACCTAGTTCTCTAAAATTATTTTTAATAGACCTCCACCTACCTTGTATCCTGTCATTGGTTCCCACATGGACCACGACAGCTGGGTCATCCCCAGCCCCCCCCAAGTAATTTATCCACCCTTTCCACCACATGCCGAACCCTGGCACCAGGGAGACAGCAAACCATTCGGTTGAGGCGGTCTTGGCGACAAATTATTCTATCCGTCTTCCTGATTATAGAATCCCCTACAACCACTAGCTGTCTAGGCCTACCTACAATACCATCCCGCCCACTACTAGTTGGACTGGTCCCCCGGCTGTTAGGGAGAACAGGTTCCACTAGAGCTGCCATTTCTGACACAGATGCCCTTGCATCATCACCTAACTTGGCAATTTTGCTTGGGCATATAGTAGGAGAAGTGGCCTTCCTTTTCTTGGATCCCTTACTGGTCCCTCTAACTACATTAACCCAGCTACTTACTTGGGCCTCCTGATCTATATCACCACCCTCCATCTCTAACCCACTAACTTACTGCTCAGTGAGCCCAAGTTCCCTCTCAAGGTGGCCAAGTTCCCTCAGTGTTGCAATATACTTCTCCAGATCTCTAACTCGAGCTTCTAGATGGGCAACATGCTCACATCTGTCACAGCGGTACTCACCCTGGAACACCTGCTCTAGTTGTGCGTACATGCGGCAGACTGCGCACTGAATGAATCCTTCCATCCTGCTAGCCATCATCCTCAGTGCAACAAAAACAGTGAAAAAGAAAGAGATTTAGCACTTACCAGAACTTGTAACTCCTTCTTTCAACTCCTTTTTTAAACTCCACTTATTTTCAACCACTTGTCAGCAAGCACACACAGTGAGTGCTGAGCCTTGATTTAAGCACCTGAGATCAATTAACCCCACCCCCAGGTGCAGAGCAGACCAGAGAAAAAAAAAACTGTTTGGACCTGTTTAACTAAGCAGCTATGGTACTATCTATCTATGCGCTGCAGCAATACACACCACACAATTGCACAAAAACAACAATATATCAGTCACTCCAAACCCACAGAATCACCAACAACTCCTTTTTTAAACTCCACTTATTTTCAACCACTTGTCAGCAAGCACAGTGAGCAACCAGCCAGCACAGTGAGCAACCCAGCATATCACTATATACAGCAGCCCAGAGTGTAAATCCTCACTTGCACACGTCCTAGGCGCCAGCACTCTTAATGGCTTCAGAGCAGATGTTCAGGAGATTTCAGCCATTTATGGTGCCGAAGGTAAGTATGGCTGGACAAGTAAGTATGGTTGCTTCATTGTTCTTTTACTATAGCAGCTGCACAGTATCTGCAAGTGTCTGCAAGAGACACTAGAATAGTTTTCATTCTAATTTATATACTATATATATATATATATATATATATATATATATATATAAATAATGTCCACAATAGAGCGCACTCCCAGTTCCAGTGCTGGAGTGCCTAGCAACGGAGATTGGATTAAATCTCCAACTAAATAAATCCAAGAATTTTGCGGCACATCCGTATAGTGAAAAAAGTTGTGGTATTTATTGGTACATCAAAAAGCAAGTGCAACGTTTCAGTCTCATCTGGCTTGAGAAAGGTCTCGAGATGAGATTGAAACGTTGCACTTGCTTTTTGATGTACCAATAATTACCACAACTTTTTTCACTATACGGATGTGCCGCAAAATTCTTGGATTTACATATATATATATATATATATATATATATCTTAGAGAGAGAGAGAAATATATACTCAGGGGAACATTTATGAAGCGTCCCCCGAGGTGTGCGCCAGGGAGAAGGTGCAGATTCGGCCCTTTTCCCTGGCCTATGCTTCCCGCATGCCCTGCTCGCCCGATGGGCTGGCTGGGGGAGCTTGGGGGGTGTGACGAGGTGGAGAGGAGGCGTGGCGCCTGGCAAGCCGGATTCACTAAGAGGTGTGCGCCTCTTAGTGAATCCTGCCGGGAAAAGGGGGTGGGGCCTAATATAAGATCGGCATACTTATACAGCGGTCTTCATAAATCCCCCCCCCCCTTTAAAGTTTGAAAAAATTCTGATGAAATTTCATAGATAGGAAATTTCATCAAAAATATTTCAAACAAATAGGATCTCTTTAATTAATTGATATGGCTTAAAGGGATATTCCCATCTTCTAAAATAATGAGAGATAAGGGACGTCTTCTCTGCTTTATCACTGCGTCTGTTCTATTGTTTTCCCTGCACCACCGCACAGAATAACCTAAAAACAGTAAATCAGCTCTGCGGCTCTTTTATTCACGGATCGCTGGGAAGGATAATGTCCGACCCCCACAGTAATTTTCCAGCAGTTTGTCATTACTTTATTAGGTGTGAACAACCCCAACTAAAAGGCAAATGACTGAATGTCATAATACAATAAAATGCAAGGTGTAAGAGATCCCAGAAGAAATTCAAATGCAATTAATGGAAAAGAACAATCATTACATAGAGCTCATCGAGGTCAAATATATTTACACATAAATGGACACAATAAATCTTATGGGAGAGCATAAAGGCAATATATTCTTCCTAATCTCCACTATGTAAATATTAACATCATATAATTAAAAAAACAAAACATCGATTTTGAACACGGTGATGAATAAACAACAAAGTATGGCTATGTTCACACACCGTCAAAATAACAGCGGTAATTTAACGGCAACTATCAGGTATTATGTTATAACGGCTGATTTTGTAAAATAATGGCCATTATTATTTTTTAAAAAATGGTTGTTATTTACCGTTACATGACGTCCAAAAAATAAAAAAGGCTGTCATTTCAACGGTGTTTGAACATTGCCTATAACAAGAAATACTGGAACGTATACAACCAATAGGCACTTTGATGGCAGGGGACAGCTGTCTTTTCATAATGACGGACGCAAATAAGGATCATGATCATTATTTTTTGTTATCATTATTTAAGGGGAACTATCAGCAGGTTAGATGAATCTAAATTGCTGATAGCCCCCTATAGCAACGGGGAAGGTGAGGAGGAAGGTGTCTCTCTTACCTTCTTCCTTGGTGCCGGTCCTGTGCTGTTAGTTGGGGTAAACTCTGCTCCGGAGCACCCTTAGGAGCATTTCCATGTCATCCGGCCCGCCCCTTCTAATGATAATCAATAGAGGTGAGGTGGTCCAGATAATGCGGCAGTGCGCCTAAGGGTGCTCCAGAGCGGAGTTTGCCCCGACTAACAGAGCGGGACTGACGCCGTGGAGCAAGGTAAGACACATACCTTTCTCCTCAGTGTCCTGGGCGCTAAAGGGGGCTATCAGTTGGTTATTTTTGGCTGTCTTTTGCTGTCAAAATGACAGCTGTTCAAAAAGACGGCCGCAAAACGTTAACTTATCCTTGATGTCAGTATGGGTTCTTATAAAAAAAAAAAAACTTTCTTTTTCATCACTGAAGCTTTTTCTTTGGATTCTTCAGTTGATCATCTCTTTTATCAGCCAAAACCTATAAGATAAATGATATGTGTTATCTGTACTATACACACAGGGCTGAGAGTGAGACCAGTCTATAACAGAGGAGCCATTGTGCTTTGCGGAGTGAATTGTTACAAAATGTTTAGCTTGAAAAAGTTTATACAGTAGTCAAGGGGTAGGGAACCTTGGCTCTCCAGCTGTTGAAAAACTACAACTCCCATCATGCACGGACAGGCATGATGGGAATTGTAGTTTTTCAACAACTGGAGGAGCCAAGGTTCCCTACCCTTGCCATAGTCATTCTTTTTAACAATAAAAGCTACTCTACAAAAAGTAACTTTGCGACTAGGGCGCTGTCGCTGCCACATAGCCTTTAAAGGGTTTTGTAGGATTAGAATAAGCACATCTACTTTCTTGCAAAAACAGCGCCACACCGGTCCCCAGGTTGTTTGTGGTATTACAGTTCAGCTCCGTTCACTTCAATAGAACAAAGCTGTAAAACCGCACCCCAACAGAGGACAGGAGTGCTGCTGTTTCTAGAGAAAAGTGGTTATGTTTTCCTAAGCCTGGATAACCCCTTTAAGTATTTAATATAAAAAATAACGTATAATGCTTAACTCCCTGCCAAAATTCTGAGCTCAATATTAAGACACCTTCACCCACACAGGAATTACAACAATCTTTGTTTAAAAAATGCACAGAAAGTAATAAAAGGCTTTGAGTACAGCAACTTATGATCCACGACTTTTGTATTCTTCATTATTTATGAATTTGTATCTTTGCTTTAGGCTACAATTCATGATTTTATGTTATGATTTATTTTGCTAGAATTCATAGTTATTAAATTTGGTACGTATTATAAATGTGCTATAATACACAAACTTTCCGCTGTATTACACTACAAATATACAGAACAGATTTCTGAGGCTTGGGACATCATAATCTATAAGGATCAAAAAATGTAATTATACATTGAAAGCGTAACAGTAACCAAATATAGAACATTGTCTGTATAAACATTATTAAATGGATGATTATATATGGATTTTAGCCCAGTAATACACGTACATGAAATAACTTAATAATATTTTTTTTTTTTATAAAACGTTATGATTTGCAAGTAAAACCCTTGGTACAAGGGTTAAGTAATACTTAATATAGGTAGAGAAAAAAACAAAGGTCACAAGAACAGCACAATCATAGTGGAAAAAATTACATTAAAAAGTACAGATCTGTTGAAGGTACAAACTGAAAAAAAAAAGTATTTTAAAAACCCATTAAACTTAAAGCGACTCTGTACCCACAATCTGCCCCTCCCCCAAACCGCTTGTATCTTCAGATAGCTGCTTTTAATCCAAGATCTGTCCTGGGGTCTGTTCGGCAGGTGATGCAGTTATTGTCCTAAAAAACTACTTTTAAACTTTCAGCCCTGTGTCAAACTGCCGTGGCCTAGAGTGACTATGCATTAGGCTGGCACACCCTCTCTGTCCCTCCTCCCTGCCCTCCTCATCATTAGGAATGCTCCAGGCAGGTATTCTCCTATTCAGCAGCTGTGTAAACACGGCACATGTGCTGGATCGTTAAGGCACCTGTGTAGTGTTCACTGCAGAGAAATAGGAAAAATCCTGCCAGTGGCATTCCTAATGATAAAGAGGGTGGGGAGGAGAGATGGAGGGGTGGTGCACGGTTAGGGCACAGATACTCTAGGCCACGTCAGTTTGACACAGGGCTGCAAGTTTAAAAGTTGTTTTTTAGGACAATAACTGCATCACCTGCCGAACAGACCCCAGGACAGATCTCGGATTAAAAGCAGCTATCCTAAGGTACAGTACAAGCGGTTTGGGGGGGGTCAGATTGTGGGTACAGAGTCGCTTTAAAGGGTTGGCTGGGAAGGGGACTTTTTTTTGCTATATGACTGGGAAAAGAAGTGATTGAAAATAATTAACTTACTTCTATGACTTTCATACCGCCACCAAGAACTGAACACTCCCGAGCTCAGGGATTGTAAATGTTGAAGGCTTACCCAGCCCGTCAGTGATCTGATATGTTGTGCAAAGTGCTTCATGGTCGGTACAGGGGACAATGGGCATCCCTGCCTTGAACTGTTAGGGTACTCTTACACGGTCCGACTACGACCCGATCATTTTAGTAAACGAACGACGATCTGCTAGATTGGTGCTCATTTACTGGACCTATTAGACGGCCTGATAATCTGGCAGTAGGGGCTGTATGGATATTGTTAGCGATGTCCATGCAGCCCTTGCCCAAACACTTGACACCTTACCTCTCGCCACCCCGGGTCTTCTCTCCTGTGCTCCGCACAGGAGGGGAGGGATGTAAGGTTTCAGGTGTTTAGGCAATCGTCAGCCACGCATCACTTTTACATGTAGCGATGCGTGTTCGGCACCCATCGATTTTAGGTCCACATCTAAAACAACGATCAGCTGATGATCATTGTCATTGGTTGATCGTTGTCTCTATGACACAGAGCAATAATCGGCCGAATCGTGAAGGCAGTAGTGTATACTATTGCAGAGGGACAGGTATACAGAGTCATAATGGCTGATATAATGTAAGGGGGAAAAGCACATTTTTGCAGAACAGCCTTCAAGTAACCCTAGTGTATGTTGTCGAATGCCTACTCCATGTCCAGAGAAAAGAACATTTGCTGCAAACCAGCCTCTGATATGATGTTAAGAAAATGGAGAATACCATTAAAAAATTTCTCAGCCCTTGAAGAACCCAACCTGATAAGTATCTAAAATGGCAAAAGATGAACTAGTCTAGTCTAGAGATGATAGAACATCGGAAATTTTTTAGGTTCGGAGGGTGGAGACAGCCCGAGTACCGCCTGGAAAACAGGGATACAGCCTAGGTAATAGACTGTCTTCACCTTCCCCATGGAACGGGAAGGCATTGGGAATCAAATGACAAAGGTTTGAGAAGGTTCAAGTTCGATCGAACCTGAAAATTCCCGATGTTCAATCATCTCTAGTCTAGTGGTTGCCCAATTTTTTGGCAAATAATTTAAGATCACTATTCAGGAGTAATATAGGCCTGAAGCTGGCCTGATAATACAGCACATCTGTTTGCCAGGTTTTGGCAAAGTAACAGTTAGGACCACTAGCATTTCAGGAGGCAGAGAGCTGGTAGTTGCGAGGTCGTTCATAATATTTGGTAGATAAGGAGCCAGCAGTGAGACATACATTTTATATAGTGATTTTTTGCACAATAATCTTTCCATGTAACAGAGCCCTAGTGGAAAGAGAGGGTTAGAGAGTAGAGGGCTCAGAGTGTAAACTATATAAAGTAGAGTAAGATTGTGCAAAATGGTTATTTGTGGGTCAAAAGCTTTGGAGCCATCAGGTTTATTGAGGTAAAGAATGTGGGATTTAGTGGTTTGTTGGTAGGCTGGTATTGATCTTTCATTATTGCCTGGCCAATATTAGTTAAGAAATTACTGGAAAGCTATGGAAGGCTATGTTCACACAACGTTTTTTCAGCTCCGTTGATGTCTGTTATTTTGAGTCTAAAATAACGGACATTATTTAGCTGTCTAGCCTCCCCTTATACATTATTCTAGTTTGGGTGACTAATGGGCCTTTGGATGTGTCTTAATTGAAAAGTCCATTGAATTTAATAGTAAAAACAGAGAAAGGATGGTGACTAGAGATGAGTGAACCTGGAGCATGCTCGAGTCGATCCGAACCCGAACTTTCGGCATTTGATTCGCGGTGGCTGCTGAACTTGGATAAAGCCCTAAGGCTATGTGGAAAACAAGGATATAGTCATTGGCTGTATCCATGTTTTCCAGACAACCTTAGAGCTTTATCCAAGTTCAGCAGCCACCGCTAATCAAATGCCGAACGTTCGGATTCGAATGGAATCGAGCCCGAACCCGGTTCGCTCATCTCTAACGGTGACAAAAGAAAAACTGTGTGTGAACAACTAATAAAAAACATCTGCTGTTTGCAAAAGACGTCCGAAAATAATTGCCATGATCATTATTTTGACGTCCGCGGCGTCCGTCTTTCCATTGACTTCAATGCATTGTATAGCAGTCAGGTCAATCGCGGCAATAACAGACATTATTTTAAATAGCAAAAGCGGCCGCTTTTTCTCTATTTTTGACGTTGGGTGAACATAGACAAAGACTGTAAAAAATATGATACAGGTACAGTGTATGAAAACCATACAATGTATTGGGTGAAAGTATAAAGGTGTAAGGTGGGCCTCGGATGGGTCTAACAGTGTGATACAAGCTAAAATAATCACAAATCTAATTATCACAAAAATGTATGTGTCTAGTAAAACTTCTGTTAGGTTTTAAATAAAAGTAAAAAAAAAAAAAAAGGGAAAAACATGAAGACAGAGCGGAAGAAAGGGAGGAACTTACTGCTGATTTATTGTTTTTTTGGTAGATGCTGTTATCAAACATCCCATAAGTTGTTCTCTTTTTCCCTGGGAAGGCTGAAGAGAAAAAAACCTTGTTGAGTAAAAATTTTTTTTTTTCCTTTTCTGATCTTAAAAGAACATTTAAAAATTACATCCAATAGGATCGGTCACTTACAATTGTACTACTGTATCTAAGCCAGTTTTACGTGCAGACGTGACTATGTTCTTGGTATATATGTCCTACTTGTGTGATATCCCTTACTGTGAACACATAGGGGGGCATTTATGAATTAAAGGGGTACTCCAGCAAAAATCTTTTTCTTTCAAATCAACTGGGGTCAGAAAGTTAAATAGATCTGTAATTTACTTCTATTAAAAAATCTCAAATCTCCCCATACTTATTAACTGCAAAGGTGGCAGAGATGTCAGCAGAGAGCACTGTGTCAGACTGAACAGAAAACACCACTTCCTGCAGGACATACAGCTGCTGATAAGTATGGAAGACTGGAGATTTTTAAATAGAAGTAAATTACAAACCTATATAACTTTCTGACTCCAGTTGATTTGAAAGAAAAAAATTTTCACCGTAGTACCCCTATAAGGTCCTTCAACACCTGGCAATCTTTGGCCGCCTGACACCACAGTACAGATGCACTCCAGTAAAATGGAGCTTTAATATTACTTATTTATCTATAATAAGCCGCTCTCTGTATCAGCATTTTTGAGTAAATTTGTTCTTAAAAATATAAGCACAAAAACATGAAAATGAATGTAAATTGATCTCCTGCCATGTGTGATGAAATGATGTTGCTTCGTTTATTGGTATGTATTAATGGCAGCCTATATAGTGACCGATCTGACCTAAAGGCATTGAAGTCCCCTTAAGGGTAATGTGTCCACATCTAAACATATAGGTAGAACAGTGATATGACGTACCAGCTATAAATCAACCCTGGTAATGTAATAACTTACGACTTATTCCTGCATTTTGGCACAAAATCCATAACAATATTTCTTAATATAAATGAACAAAGGTCATAAGGGAAATTAATGCAGTTTTCAGTGGATTTGTGGTGTGACAGTGGGGTTCAATGCTTGTACAGGTAATGCTAGGGTGAGGATATGTAGGGTATGAAAATAAGTGGCAGCAGGCTAAATACACCTAGCATTTATAGAGCTCTTGTCCTCACAGCTGTGCCACACAGATGTTTTTTTTTCTTAAAGTAAATGTACCATTAGTACATTTGCTTTAAGGGTCTGTTCACACGCACAGACTCGCTGCGTAAAACTCGCACAGAACTCGCATCAAACTCGCACGAAAGTAGCTGCGTTTTTTGTGGTGTTGAACTCGCCTGTGAAAATCATGTGAAAATCAAAACTCGCATGTAAAAATCGCACCAAACACGCAGCGAGAATACACATACATAGACTTGATAGCAATCAGTATCACTGTGGATTTATGTGCGAGAAACTCACAGCGATAAATACGCAGCGAGTCTGTACGTGTGAACAGACCCTAAAGAGGTACTCCTGGCCAGGGTTAATTTTTGTGCATGGCCGGGGAGGGGTTGGATATAGAAGCCGCCGGTCACTTACCTCCCCGGTTCCAGCGCCAGGTTGTGGGTCGCGCCGCCCTTTTCTCCTGTCTCAAGGCAGCTCAGCCATTCAGCGGTCATGGCGGGGTTCCACCTCGGCCGCTGAATGGCTGAGCTGCCTTGAGACATCACGTCTCAAGCCGCAGCTCAGACCAGGAAGAGGCAGCGGGACGGGAGAATGGGGTGACAAGATCCGGGACCTGGTGCTAGAAACGGGGAGGTCAGTGACCGACGGCTTCTATATCAATCCCCTCCCGGGCCATACACGAAAAATAACCCTGGCCCGGAGTACCCCTTTAAGTTCTTCACATGGATAGAATGGCGCAGGCCTGGACAAGCTGGCGACACAGTCCTTTTTTTTAACCATGGCATGTGGCGCCATTCTATTTCTGGGCACCAGCCGGGGGTGAAGTACTGGAGGTGAGCCGGCCTGCACCAAGTGGGAGAACCCCCCCCCCCCCGCCCCTCTATGATGCAGTTCCTTTATAATCAATGGAGCCACATCATAGAGGGACGGAGGTTTCCTCTGACTGGGGTGAGGGCCGGCCTGCTTCCAGTGCTTCACCCCCAGCCGGTTCCCGGGAATAGACCGGCGCTGTATGTGGGAATCGGGCCATGGTTCAACAAAAAGGCCTCCTCACTTATCTTTAGAATAAAGGGATGTGGACCTAGTTATGCGCTCTCAATCGCTCAAAGATTTCTCACACGGGGCACTCCGCAGGGCTCCCGTTCCATAGACTCAATGATATTTGCTGGTGGATTCCGCCATCCGCCCAAAGAATTCACATGTCAATTCTTTGGGCGGACAGTCGAATCTGCCGGCAAATATCATTGATTCTCTGGAACGGGGAGGACGTCAAGAGGAGGCTGCCCAGCAAAATCTGCTTAAAGTATCCTCGTGGATTCCGCTGTTTGAACCTACCCATAGGGGAAACATTTTATATACAACCTGTAAAATTTTTAAGGACTCATGTTCACCCTATAAGCAGGTAAAAAGTATTATAATAACTCTCCAAAAGAACACTTCTCTGAGAAGACCACCATTTTATATACAGTAAAAGGGACTTTCAAAGACAGGTTTCGCTTTCATTATTTGCTATGTAGGCCGGCCATCTTTTTTGGGAGGACTATCTGTCATTGTCTTGTTTTATCTTGATGTTGCACCACCACACCATCTTGAAGTTGGGATAATACCTTAATAGGGAATGTATCCCTTAATTTTTTTTTTACTGGTTAGTATGGATCATATAAATAGTGTCATGCAGAATTATTGACTTACCATTTGGTTGATGGACAATAGTAATCTTATCTGTTAAAACAAAAGCCATATAAAGAGAATAAGGAAAAATAGAATTGTAAATACTTTTATAGACAACAAACATGCTTATAATGTGTAAACATTGTTTTATTACTATCAGCCTTTTCACCTTTTAATCAAAGCTAATGACATTATTGAACAATACGTGTGAACTTTTTGGACATAGACAAGTGGCCAATGCGAAAGTGCTAAGATTATGAGTTTTAATATGAAAAGCCATTAGTAGAACACAAGAATTTAGATAGTGAGTTAAATATTTTCCACGCTGTATATCCTTGACGGTGAAATGGCTAAAGGAGCTGTTGCCTGTTTTGAAAATCTTGTTTACTTAGAAGGATCCACTAAAGATATAAGACTACATGGTGTTCCATTGCCAGAGCTTCAAATCTGCCTGGCTTGTTTGCATCAATTCGTTTGCAGTGCCATAACAGATTAAGGCCCAATTCACACACCTGTGTGGCTATCAGTAGCCGTGGACCTGGCTATGGATGTGCATCCGTAACTGCCCAGACCCTTTCATTAAGAATAGGCACTCTGTGCCGCAACTACAGGCCACACAATGGTTTGCCTGTTTTTTTTTTGTGGCATGGATCACGGCCCCGACATGGATCGGTAACACCTATGGATGTGTGAATGGGGCCATAGAAATAAAGGGTTCTATCTGCTTTTGTTTATTTCGCAATTATTTTCTTGTATCATACAACTAATAAAAATATTTTAAGGAGAAGTCCGGCCTTCAGGTTTTTTGTTTTTTTTAAAGTCAGGGGCACGGAGGTAAGTAATAAAGAGTGTTAATTCACCTCTCTCAGTGCCTCTTCAGCCCCGGATTGCTGCTGTGGGACCCCCACCGGGCTCCGGGATCTCTGTAGCTGCACATGTCACAACCCGGTTGATGGGCTGAGCATGCTGCCCATCATCATCACAACTCGGGGGAATATGCCTTCTGGTCCCGTCACTCAGCGTGGGCACGAGAAGAGGTAAGTAAAGACTCCTTATTACATTCCCTCCAACCCTGCCGGCTGCCGTTTTTTTTTTAAATGGCTGGACTTCTTCTTTAACATTTATAATTGTAAGTTTTTACTAGGCTCTAGCCTGTCATTTTTACGTAGTGGAAACATAGCCTAATGGTGCTCCAGTCACTATGAAATATGAATATGAAATTCACCCAAACACAACGTTTTGTTCTTGATAACAAAATAATGTTAAAAGGTAGAGATTCAATGTAAGCATTTAGAGCAATCATTAACCCCCTTCCACCACCGCTCTGTAAATCAACATCGCTGCAGCCTATGCCTGCCGGAGACCCGTCTCAACTCTCCGGTGCTGAGAGTTAACCCTATAGAGAGTTAACCGCAGTATCTATAGGGCTTCTGACAGAGAATTCTCCCTCTACAGAGGGAGAATTTTCTGTCCGCTGTCCATCGGGGCTCTGCGAAGTGATCGCAGAGCCCCGATGGTAGCCATGGAAACCGGAAGCCTCAGGCTTCCGGTTTCCTGGCTACAGAGGCCGGGGAGGGGAGGGAAGATTGGGCGCGTGGGGCGCACGCCTGTGAGCTCTGCCCCCTCCCCTCTCTCCCCTGCTGCTGTCACAAGATTGTAACAGCGGCAGGGGACAGAGGAGAGGGGGCAGATGTAGAGACATCTGCTCATGGGAAATCAATGACCCCAGGTCGTGAAAGGGTTAAAAGAAAACAATAAACAGAAAATGCACAAAAAAATTAAAAGCCTATTCATATTTTTAAGACTTACCATAAACTTCATCCGTTTTATCCCCAATAATATCATCCCGTAGCTGCTGCAACTTTTTCTATTTGGACACAAAATTGCACAATCAGTAAAAGTTTAACTAAATTCTGTCAACAAAGTGAAAGGATTGATGATCTGTAACATTCAGTACACAATACACAGTTAGAACATGTGTCAAGAGTACCATTTATTTGTTTGGTCTAGATAGGGGGTCAACCAAGAAGGAATTCAGTAAAACCCAATGTCATAAAGGGTGAGAAGGTGAATCCTCCCTTTAATTCTTTGTTTACCTGCTGAAGAAGATCTAGTTTACTCTTTTCATTCTGCCACTGTTGGAATTTTTGGAGAGCTTCATCCATAGTAATGACACCCATTTTCACCTTTTCCTGTAGTAATATGAGCTCATCCTGCCCAGAGAGTGCAGGCCGGTGCTGAGCAGGAGTTTGAGGGTCATATCTAGCCAAATGCATTTTGTCTGAAATTAAAGCAATGGTAAAGAAATTAATATCCTTTATTTTTTTATTTTTTTAGCAATAGTGATAAATACATAGCATTATTTCAAGCTGTTACATGAAATTACCACACACTTACACAGTCTTACACAGTCTCTGATCTGAGTCTTAAGTGAGTCGTTTTTATGGACACTGTCACTTAAAGGGGTACTCCAGCATTAGGTAAAAAAAATGCCACAGAAGGATAAAGCATTGCTCACCTGTCGCCCCCAGTTTGGAAAAACACTAAAAAGTCCATTTGTTTTAAGGGTCTTAGTTATGTATTTTGTCATTGTGATCTGTTTGAGAAGTTACCAATTCCCAGAATGTAATGCTTTCCCTCAACCTTCTACCACAGCCCTCCCAACTAGAGATGATCGAACATTGGAAAATCTTAGGTTCGATAGAACTCGAACCTTGTCGAACCTTCTGCATTTGATTCCAGATGCCTTCCCGGTCCGTGGGGAAGGCGGAGACAGCCCGGGTACCGCCTGGAATTCTGGGATTCAGCCTAGGTAATAGGCTGTATACCAGCACCATGACTTTGCCCGGCCCCGTCTCCTCAGGTATCTCATAAAGTCCTCTAGTGAGGTCAGAACCCAGTTCACATTGGATGTGCGTTTGTATTGCATTTTGTATGCGTTTTCATTTTATTTATGTTTCTATGTCCCCATCAAGCATCTATATTATATTAGGATTTACAGTGTGTATGTCGGATACTAACTAAGTATAACTTATGAGTCTATCGTGAATTGCAGAGCTATAAATGATATTGTACTACAAAATCCAGTACGTTATTTGTATGTTTCTCTTTTCCAATTCCAGATCCAGAAATCAAAGCACTTACTACATACATATATAGAAAGATTTTATACACTAGTAACCATTTCGCTAATGATGAGGGAAAGAGTGTTTCCGAAACGCGTCTAGCCTTAGCCTTTGGAACTGTACTTCCAAAGAATTACTACACCCATCTTCCACATCTATCATTTATTCCATCCTATATCCGAACTGCGCATGGTAAGAACCTTCCACCTACAACACTCAGCTGATGACCCTTTGCATTGAATGCTGATGATCCGCTGTGAAGGACGCTGACAGCCTTAGGTGCTTTGGCCACGGCACGCCAAGTTCCAGTCTGATGGAGCACTCGAGCAACGCACCTTCCATCTAAGTACATCACCGCATACTGTTCTACCAATTGTGCAATAGGTCCGATACACAACATTGGCTGGTCAGCCTCACATGAGTAAAATCTGCACCTTCGGTACAAGACACCAATAAGCTAGCTTATGAACTAACCCGGACTCAATCTGCTGAACTGCGCGGTGAGGCTGATAGATATCTATTGCACTCTGTTAACAAAGTCACTGTGTCAAGTGTGATATCTATTTCTTCGGGACTTTATTAGCAATTTTATGAAATTTTTTCAGTATTTTATAGTTTTTATATTGCCTATTCCTATACTCTGCATAGTTGTTTGTATACTGTTTTAATTAGTTATTGTACTATTAAATATTATCTAACATGGCACATAGCACCCACTGAGATTGAGCCTCCTTCAGTTTTTTCTTTTTATTCTTGCCATTTATCTCTAATGTGAACAGGTGCACATTTTGAAGTTGAGTCTGTGCCGGTGGACAGTTCTAGTGGTGGGACGTATTTTTTCTCTCTTAATATATGGTAATATCGGCTGCAGGAATATGTCAAACAACGGCCATTGTTTGACACGGCAAACAACCATCATGACAAACAATGGCCATTGTTTATATACTGTGTCAACATAGCCTTAGTAAGGATGAAGTAAAGGGGGTGTGGCTAAGTGGCAATTTGTTGTTGGTGTCCACTATTATTTTGATGCAAAGTAAGCCAGTCAAGTGGTGGTGTAAAAAAGAAAAAAAGAGTCCAACAAGATGCACCAAAAAGATCACATATCATGTGTCAGAGTGTCCATCAATTGAGTGGTAAAAAGAAGAAAAATGCGGCACTCACCTTAAAGACTTAAAAGGACACTTTATTTCCTCTACAGTATACAGACTACAGTTTAGGGCTAATAGTCATTTTTGCTTCTGCTGGCTTGGAGAAGCATGATTGTTTGTTATTCCTAGACTGTTGTCTGCATACCACGCCTATGGAGTAAAGAACAAATGTCCCTTTAAGTCATTGAGGTGAGTGCCGCATTTTTCATGTGCCAGGTTTTGTTCACATGTTCAGGTTTTTAATTGCAATTAATGGTAACAAAGCCAGAAACAGATCAGAAATGGAGGACAGGTATGATAGGAAAGACTGAGATTTCTCCAGGCTTTTTATTCCATTATTGCAATTAAAAATCTGAGTGTGTGAACATTAGTGTCTACACTTAGGGCAGTATTAATAAATATGGCCTAACATATACAGATGATTTTTAATTCAAGAAGAAATGTGTTTCTGGTGAATAGGCACAATATATGAGAGTGTTCTGTAACACACTGAATATAGGCATGTCATAAAAGGTTCTATTAGACAAGCAATGCAATTCCAGAGCAAGGCTACAGATGGAGAGCTATCATGGCTAATGACTGGTAATTAGAATAGGACATTGATACTCTGGCAGTTATCTCATCACAAGAGTGGGCTGTGACTCACACAGGGCTATAAACGAGGATGACATGTTAAATTTCTATGAATCAGGAGGACTTTTATTTTTTAATATCCAGATTATTGGCTATTTTCTCAGTACTTCTATCTATAGACTGAAGCATAGACCAGGTTAAAGATTGGGTTAATATTCATAAGCCTCCCTTGCACAATAACCTTCCATTTAACTACAATTACATTTCATATACAGTGGTACCTTGGTTCTGAAACTGCTTGAAACTGAAACTGCATTTCTAAGTAAAGTTTGCTTTGGTTCTCAAACTGTTTCTAGGTTCTCAAAAACTTTCAGGGCCCCCAGTCTTGAAGTACTCGGTATCCGAGCGTTTTTGCGAGTGTGGATGGTGGGTTGTACATGGTGGGTTTAGCACTGGTGAGGCTTCACATACAATACATTACTGTATAAGATTGCTGGAGTGCATATATAGTGCAGTAGTAGTACAGTCAGTGCACCACCATCTCTCATCTCTTACACTGCTGGGATGGAGGGGGGGGGGGTGGACTCTATACAGTAAAGGATGAGGGAGGAGTTGGTGACTACTGTAATATAATTGCTGGTTTTGTTGAATGTTTCTTGTATATAATGTCCTGTACAGTATAGTGTTGTTCTATAATGTACTGTACAGATTACACTGGGCACTTTCCAATGTAATATATGGGTATTACAGGTAATTATTGGTGGGTGCTTGAACCAATTAAACGCATTTATATTATTTCCTATGGGAAGACACTGCTCGGTTCTCAAACTGCTCGGTTCTCAACCTGCCTTCCGGAACCAATTAAATTTGAGAACTAGAGGTGCCACTGTATTACTAAAGCTATGGCAGTGTGACTACATGGGTTGCAGCTCTGTCCCTATGCCTAGTTACTGGCTGGGAGTGAGGATTTAAAAACCTTATTCAGAAAGGAACTTGATTCAAATTCTAAGGGGTATCCTGTGTGATGTATGGTATTTAAACTGTATTTCTCTATGTGTATTACGCTATAGCTTCTATTCAGTGACAGCAAGCATATGCTGAAGGAATGTAATGGGTTAATTACTAAGTCTGTCTTTCTGCATGTACAAGTCTGCTGGTTGGAGCAAGTCTGTTTGGCATCCTCCCCTCTTTAGGCCTATCAGAGCCCTACACTAGACTCCTCATTCCTCTGAGCTAAAGGGCTTACTTTTTACCTTAAGTTGCCTTCACCAATGGGAAGCTTTCCCTGTGGTATATAAGGGAGGTAGATCAAACCTGGGGTTTCTCTTCTGTATCTTGAGATTGCACCAGCTGTATTCTGTACGAGAGATTTCTTCCAGTGGGGGTTGGCCGCTGGCCAGAGCCCATCCTGTTTCCTGTGTTCCTGCCTTCCTAAGGATCCAGTGTTAAAACACCAGAGGTGCGACTACCATTGAGGGAACCAATCTGTCCACCGCAGAGGAAGTACAAGTCTAGCCAGGGGTTAGACAAGTTGCGTCTTGCCGATGGACCCCCCTGCTTTTGCTGAGTCCTGTTATGGTTAACGCCAAAGTCAACTTCTACCAGCTATTTGTACTCCTGGAAGCGCCACACAGGTGTTATATCACAGCAAGGTCATATTCTCTGTGAGCACATATTTTCTCTCTTTACTGCATAACTATAAAGCTGTACACACCTTCTCCAGCAGAGTCTTATACTTACTGGACAGTGCTCCTGAAGTAATTGCCCTTCTACAACTGCTTAAGTCTTCCTCTAACCAAACACCCTGAAGGAAGAGACTGCCTATCTCTAAAACCTTAAGGGTTCAAACCCACTTGCCGGATCTGCAGCGAGTCTCCTTGCTGCGTTTTTGCAGCGAGACTCGCTGCAGATCCCGGCCCTATACTTTCAATAGCAGAGAAACACACAGCAGGGATGTACATCCCTGCTGCGAGTTTGTCCGCACCCGCCCCGTTAAACCCCCGCCGCCGGGCTCCCGGTGTCTTCATGTCCCACTCAGCCAATCAGTGCGCTGCGGCGGGACATGCCGAAAACCCCCGAAGCAAGTCGGAGCGGGACCAGGTAATGTATAGTGTCCGGCGGCGGGGGGTTAACAGGGCGGGTGCGGACAAACTCGCAGCAGGGATGTACATCCCTGCTGCGAGTTTCTCTGCTATTGAAAGTATAGGGCCGGGATCTGCAGCGAGTCTAGCTTCAAAAACGCAGCGAGGAGACTCGCTGCAGATCCGGCAAGTGGGTTTGAACCCTAAAAGTCTCCTAAACTCACAGTTAACCTGCATATAGCAGAAGTACCCCAACACTTAAAAGGTAAATACCTGACAGACCCGCTTCCAAGCTAGAACGCCCCATGAACAAGGATTGTAAACTGACTGTATTCCTGTTTTGCACCTTAAAGAACTTTCAGTAAAAAGTTAACAGTTTTCAGCCAAGTTCACACTACGTGAAACACTGGCCATTCTGCTGGGTCACAGAACGGCCGGTGCCAGTGAAGATCATTCCCGCTGTTACTGCAGTACCGGCTGGATGAACTTCATGTATGTTGAATTGGGATGGGATCATCCCACTTTACCATTGCACATAATGGAGAGTGCGGCTGGAGCCGCAGTCTCCATTATGTGAACTGACAGTTCTGTGTGGACGCTATTTAATGAATAGAGGCCACACAAAACTGACATGTCAGTTTTTCGTGCGGCTGGTTGGAATCTCGGCCAGAGTGTATACTATGTGTGTACACTCCAGCTGGGATTCCTCTGACTCCTATGGCAATGTATCTTTTGTATTATTCATGGCCGTTGTTGCAAATCGGCAACAACGGCCGTGATTAGTACAAAAGATACGTTGTGTGGACATTGTAGAAAGAGAGAAACTGCTCTTCTTGTGTTGTTTGGGACTGTGGAAGAGCTAGCGTACCACTCAGATCCAAAGACAGGGGCCTCAGTAGTACCACACCATCTGCTAGTTAGCATTTTAACATCTTAAAGACCCCTTGGTCAACACATATACGGTTTTATCAGTACAATTTCTATTGCCACCAACCAAAAAACTTTATTGAGGTACATTCGTCATTTTTATGAGGTTAAATATAAAATATACTATCCTTAAGCAATACACTCCTGTCATATTCTGCTACATTCGTTCCGGAACTGTCAGAAGATAAGATGACACGTGGTTTGATGTTCTGACTATGAGAGCCTTTGTGACATTGCAGAACTGCACATATGAAATGCTAAGTGACACCTTTTGCCACTGACTAGTTGTTGGATTTGTGATATTATGTCTGAATTTAAATGAATCATGGCTAAGTTCTCATGGGAAGAGTAGATGTCAGAGAGAACTACAGAGGAACATGTACAAGACAGTGTTTAGCAGGTTATTCCTGATAGCTCAAAATGCATTTTAACTAAAACATATACTGGTACAGCAAATTATAACTTAGTGGGAACCTGTGGCAATACAATTGAATTAGTTATCCATCTAATAACTCTTTATTAAAGGAGAAGTCTGGCCATTTTTAAAATCTGGCAGCCGGTAGGGGGGAATTTGATCAGGAATACAAACTTCCCTCTCCCCGTGCCCGCGGTAAGCAGCTGGACAACCTTCAAGACTGTAGCCAGAAGTAATTTCCGCCCAAGTTGTGATGATGTCACGACTCGTGGGAAAATACCTGTCCCAGCTGATGGACTGGCTGCTCAGCCAATCAGTGACTGTAGCAAAGTCCCGCCCCAATCACTGGCTGGCTGGCTGGCCAGTCCATCAGCTGGGTCATGATGTGTTAGTGCCCCAGATCCCGAGGCCAGTCCCGCCGCTCACCGCGGGCACAAGGAGAGGTAAGTTCGTGCTCCTGATCAAATTTCCCCCTGCCCCTTCTGGCTGCCAGATTTTAAAAATGGCAGGACTTTGTCATTCAGATGTTACAGTTTGTAGATTATTCTTGAGGGTTGGAGCTGATGATTTCTATTGCTAACATCTTTCCATTTTATGGACACCAGATGCTTATAGAGCCGTCTTTTAAGGTTGGTTAATGTGGCAGGCATATGACATATCTTATTGTGGTCTTATATATGAATCGGACATCCCTATAATCAATCTATAGGAGGGGTTGAAAGTATGCAAAAAAACATTTCCAAATGTAAAGTAAATTAATAAATTGAGTTGTAAATGGATAAAAAAAGATCTTAAACTCACCTTGATAAGTAGCGGTGCCGTATATTTTCTTTTCCTCTTCCTTCTGTCGAAATACTGCACAAAGACATTACATTTGGCAAAATAGTTATTCTCTTTCATGATTAACTATAATTTTATGCAAATGTGAAAACATGAAAAATACAAAAACACTCTTCTAGAACGGGGGAACACTGGGCCAGTGCCACCTACGAGTACATAACCTGTACGAGTACAAGTTTCCAGTACAAGTCATGAAGTTCTTTATTGTGTGATTCAAGAATTTCTATTAAAAAACTGGGGAAATTGCCAAAAGGCATGTAGTCATGATTTTTTTTTACCCCCCTATAAAAATCCATTGGGGGAAAACATTTCTATGGAAAAATGCAAAACACAGGCTCTACTATGATTTGAAAAAACTGCAAACTTTATTGCTAAGGATGGTCCGAACCTGCCGAGGTTCGGGTTTGTATGAACCCGAACGCTCGGCATCAGATTCCCGCTGTCTGCCTGCTCCGTGCATACAGTGGATACAGCAAGATGACCGCCTGAAAAACTAGGATACAGCCTATGGCTATGGCTGTATCCCAGTTTTCCAGGCGGTCCTCCCGCTATATCCACCCTCTCCATGGAGCGGGCAGACAGCGGGAATTATTGCCGAGAGTTCGGGTTTGTACGAACCCGAATCTCGGCCGGTTCGGACCATCCCTATTTATTGCAAACATTTTTTGTCTGGTTATAGCATTTAATTTTTCCCATTGACTCTCTTCTAACTTCTTGCTGCAATGTTTTTGTCCCAACTTCACATAGCTGCATGTGCTGCTATTTCTCAACTTCTTTAGGCTAGGTTCACACTATGTAACTGTGCGGATGTATTTGCGGCTGTAATTGTGCGGCGGTATTTTTGGTGGTTCATGCGTAGCTGGAAAGTATACGATATACGGCTGCACAGTGCACACTATGTATGAATCTACGGCCCTATCGTAAACGGACCCGTAAAAAATGAACAAGACCATTGTTTGCGGCTGGAAATGCGGCCGTGGATTGACAGGCGATCCGTACGGAGTACTTCAAAAATAGCCGGCAATGATGCCGAATGCCGATGCCTCTAATAGTTAATATATTAAATTATTAAAACACATTTTATTTGTAATAAAGTCCCTTTCGTTGTTCAATAATTTAATTCTAACGAATCCATCATTTTGCAATTAAATATACTGGGGGGCTCGGTTCACACGTTGTAACAGTGCGGCTGTATTTGCGGCTGTAATTGTGCGGCGGTATTTTTGGTGGTTCGTGTGTATGCTTGGAAGTATAGGATATACGGCTGCACAGTGCACACTATGTCTGAATCTACGGCCCTATCGTAAACGGACCCGTAAAAAATGAACAAGACCATTGTTTGCGGCTGAACATGCGGCCGAGGATTGACAGGCGGTCCGTACGGAGTACTTCAAAAATAGCCGGCAATGATGCCAAATGCCGATGCCTTTAATAGTTAATATATTAAATTACTAAAACACATTTTCTTTGTAATCAAGACACTTTCGTTGGTCAATAATTTATTTCTAACGAATCCATCATTTTGCAATTAAATATACTGTTAAAAAAAATAGATATATAAATAAATGTATATTTATCTATATATTTATTTTTTGACAGTATATTGAATTGCACAATGATGGATTCGTTAGAAATAAATTATTGAACAAAGAAACTGTATTTATTTCCACGAAAATGTGTTTTATTCATTAAATATTAATTAGTACAGGAAGCTCTATAAGCCGGTAATTCATATTCCCGGCAATAGAGCATTCTGTACTAATCATCACTTTACTTTAATTAAAACATCAAATGTTTCTTCTAATTATGTTATCACAATAGCATTATTAGAAGAAACATTTAGAATTATATGTGCGCTCAGCTGATTGGCTGTTCGGCTGAGCGCACATATAATGAGCCGGTCCGCAGCACAGTGACTTCATTGTGCTGCGGACCAGCGAAGAGACAACATCGGGACATCGGATGGTGAGTATAGAGCTCTCCCCACCCCCTCCCCGGCACTGCACCCCTCCCAGCAAGGAAGGGGGGGTCAGTTAACCCCTTCCTTGCTGGGATGGGTGCAGTCTGACATCAGTCTGGCCCCCAGGGGGTTAAGGGGGATGCAATACATCCTCCCTTAACCCCTTGGGGGTCAGACTGTAAGCAGCGATCTGTAAAGATGCTGCATACTGTAAGGAGCACAACACCGCTCACAATGATGGGTGTTGTGCTCCTGTTTGTGTGTTTTTTGTGTGTTTCTCCCTTTTTGTTTTTCAGATATCGGTATCCTGGGGATTCCGTCGGATTCCGTTGTTCTTTGAATTTTTTTAATAAAATGGTCAATGAGGGGTGTGGGGGTGTTTTTATTTGAATAAAAAAATATTTTAAACTTGTGTCTTGTCTTTATTTCTTTACTTTATAGACTTAGTAGTGGAAGCCGTCTAATAGACGAAATCCATTACTAAGTTGGGGCCTAGTGTTAGCCGGTATAAAATGGCTAACACTAACCCCCTATTATTACCCCAGTACCCAATGCCACCAGGGGTACTGGGAAGAGCCGGGTGCCAGTGGTCCCGGAGCGTCAATATTGGCGCTCCTGGACCGGGCGGCAGCAGGCTGGTAAGATTTAGGCTGGGGAGGGCCTAAACCAATGGCTCTTCCCACCCTGGTGTTACCAGGCTGCTGTCGTTCGGTTTTTAACCCGGCTGGTTATAAATGTATATTTATATATATATTTGTTTTTTGACAGTATATTTAATTGCACAATGATGGATTCGTTAGAATTAAATTATTGAACAACGAAACTGATTTTATTTCAACGAAAATGTGTTTCATTAATTAAATATTAATTAGTACAGGAAGCTCCATAAGCCGTTAATTCATATTGCCGGCAATGAAGCTTTCTGTACTAATCATCACTTTACTTTAATTAAAACATCAAATGTTTCTTCTAATTATGTTATCACAATAGCATTATTAGAAGAAACATTTAGAATTATATGTGCGCTCAGCTGATTGGCTGATCGGCTCAGCGCACATATAATGAGCCGGTCCGCAGCACAGTGACTTCATTGTGCTGCGGACCAGCGAAGAGGACACATTGGGGTGAGTATAGAGCTTTCCCCACCCCCTCCCCAGCACTGCACCCCTCCCAGCAAGGAAGCGGGGTCACTTAACCCCTTCCTTGCTGGGATGGGTGCAGTCTGAATTCAGTCTGGCCCCCAAGGGGTTTAGGGGGATGCAATACATCCTCCCTTAACCCCTTGGGGGCCAGACTGTAAGCAGCGATCTGTAAAGATGCTGCATACTGTAAGGTGCACAACACCGCTCACAATGATGGGTGTTGTGCTCCTGTTTGTGTGTTTTTTTGTGTGTTTCTCCCTTTTTGTTTTTCAGATATCAGTATCCTGGGGATTACGTCGGATTCCGTGGACTACGTCGATGACCAGCGGTTGTTTGTTGTTTTTTTTTTTATAAAATGGTCAATGAGGGGTGTGGGGGTGTTTTTATTTGAATAAAAAATTTTTGAACTTGTGTCTTGTCTTTATTTCTTTACTTTATAGACTTAGTAGTGGAAGCCGTCTAATAGACGGAATCCATTACTAAGTCGGGGCCTAGTGTTAGCCGGTATAAAATGGCTAACACTAACCCCCTATTATTACCCCAGTACCCAATGCCACCAGGGGTACTGGGAAGAGCCGGGTGCCAGTGGTCCCGGAGCGTCAAAATTGGCGCTCCTGGACCGGGCGGCAGCAGGCTGGTAAGATTTAGGCTGGGGAGGGCCTAAACCAATGGCTCTTCCCACCCTGGTGTTACCAAGCTGCTGTCGTTTGGTTTTTAACCCGGCTGGTTATAAAAATAGGGGGGACCCTATGCGGTTTTTTTAAATTATTTATTTATTTAAAAAAAAACCCGCATAGGGTCCCCCCTATTTTTATCACATTTCCGATCTCGCTCGGTAAATGGTGCAAGCGCAAAAAAATTCCAGAGTGCAAAATTGCGCATTTTTGGTCGCATCAAATCCAGAAAAATTGCAATAAAAAGCGCATATGCGCAATCAAGGGACCAATAGAAAGTATATAAGCGCTATAAGCATGGTCATAGAGCAATTTTAAAGGAACATTATTTTATTAAAAAGGATTTTAATAAAATAGAATAAAAGTTATGCAAGTTACATATCGTTGTAATCGTAGCAACTTGAACATGCATAACAAGTCAGTTTTAACCCAGGGCGAACGGCTTAAATACAAATACTCCCCAAATTAAAAAAATGCATTGTCTTTTTTTAAATTTCATCACACATTTAATTTTTTTCTGGTTTCACAGCATACTTTATGCAAAAATGAAGGCTGCCAATGCAAAGTGAAAATTAGTGGCGCAAAAAATAAGGGTTCATGTGGGTCTGTAGGTGAAAAAATGTAAGCACTATGGCCTTTTAAACACGAAGAGGAAAAAACAAAAACGCAAAAAAAAAAATTAGTCCGGTCCTAAAGGGGTTAAAGAATTATTTAAAAATTCAAAGTGGTCACTAGTACATGTAAAATCATCTTTCTTCTTAAATTTACGTAATTCTTATTAATAAAATAATAAAAATATAAAATGCATGTCTTGTGACAGCTCACTGAACTCAATTGAGTTGTTTGCTATTGAATGTACTTTTTGGCACTCTCGTTTCTGCTGGAGTGGGCTGTGTATATCACCTTAGTGCAAGAATTCAATTTCATTATTGGCCTGATATTTCCTGTTCCACAAGCTTTTAACTCCATTATGGACCTGGTATCTCTCTGCAGCAATGACCTTGCCTTCATGTTTATTGTGTAGTGTTCATTGGTAACACATATACAAGGTTGAAGAAATAAATGTAAAATACAGGCAATATAGCCAGTGCCTTTTAAATGTGATAAATGTGAACTAGTAGTATTCAAGTAAAGATGACAGGAACTTCTTAAAACCAATAATACAAATACAGTAATAACAGACAATAATGATCCATAAGGCCTTTAAATTATGTTCATGGTCATGGCCGTTATTCAGTATAAAGTAGGTGAAAGTATTGTAATAAAATGTAAAAAAAATATCCTGTAATGGGGGGGGGGGCTGCTAGTGCTACTTCCGGTACTGCATGGTTTTGCTGATGGCTTTGTACCCCCCCCCCCCGACACACACACACCACCCTACCTGACCCCCTCACACACACTCTACCCCACCTGACCCCCCCACACACACTACCCCACATGACCCCCCACATAAACACTACCCCAGCTGACACCCCCCCCCCCACACACACACTACATTACTTGAACCCTCCACTACCCCCACACACGTACACTACCCCCACCTGAGAGATAGGAGGATGGGGAGTTCGGCTGCCAGGAAAGCTGGGTGACGAGCAATATGGGCCACACTTAGCTTGCAGAGGCGGAACAGGCCCCAAGCTCCTGCTCCGCATTGATTGTAGGAGCATGACAGGCCGCTTACATGAGGCGGGGGCGGTGGGTGAGCTGGCACTTTCATTACGGCGGGCTGCCGGCTGGCTGCGAGCCAGATGCGGTGATCAAAAGAGCCATAGGTTACCGACACCTGCTATAGAACTTCTATGGAACACTTTTTTACAACAATTAGTGTACCACAAATAAAAAAAAGTGGCACATTTTACTTGCAAGGAAATAGATTTTGCACAGGCAGAACAGATGTAGAATGTTTTCTGCTTCCTGTCTGGCAGAGCTATCAGCAAGGCATTATGGGCAACCCTGGGGTAATAGGATCTTTCCTCCGTATTTCATGTGGCTGATGCTATTTTTGCAGGCTTGGCCAAAATAAACTGCCCAAGGTTTGAGTTCATACCGAATTAAACTTTTAGCAAAGTTCCAACTGAACCAGAGTTTCCAGGGATCGGAGCACTCATCTCTATTGGACAAGTAGAAGAGAATTTGTTTTGTTTTTACCTATATTCACAAGTTACAAGAGGGATTCTTATGTTCCTGTAATAAACAAACTCACTGGTCTTTGAGCGGCAAACTGTCAAATATCGCTGTTTTCCACATTTGACAGCCGCTTGATTCTTTCTCTGCATTAGAAAACAGAGATTTTTTGGAGGCTGTAAAAATCTGGGATTTTTGATACTGTAAAGAATGTTTCTTTTTCTTTTTTTTTTTTGCAAGCTCCCTGGAGTGTGAGACAGACGCTGGTGAGGCGGATTAGTGTTCGGCTCCTGAACTCTACTCTTTAATTAGCTGCTGAGATTTTATTTATCAACCTATGTGTCCACAGGAGAAAGCTTGAAAGGTTTTATTTCTTAAAAAAAAAAAAAAAGATAAAAATAAAAGCTACATTGCTATGAAAACCATATGACGGAATTTGCTACCTTTTCTCTAGTGGTCCATCATTTGTGCTTTGGTTGTCTTTGAAACTCTAATATTGTGAATATCCAAAGGTACAACATAATACCTGAATATAGCAAAAGGTACATTCCTCCACAGGGGCGGACACAGACTGCATAGGGCCCCTGTGCAAAAAATATCCTGGGCCCCCCCATAAGCAAACCAGCAGGGGGCGCCCAGGATGTAGATGTAGAGGTGTACAAGTCTACACAAAAGTATATGTAGTACAATCATCCCCGTCCCCCAGCCTGCGCCCATGCAGCAGGTGAACTCTTAAGTTAACATCTATCCTGTTCCTATTTGCCTCCCTCCCTTCCCATGTTGCCCGCTCATGGGTATGACTGGCCCCTCAGCTGAACCAGCTGCACAAGTGATATGTCCACCACTGTTCCTCCATTCTCAAACATTGCATGTTATGTTTGTTCAGATTGGGCTGATATGGTTCCCTGGAGCACTGTATAAATCTCCTTTGCAGCTCTTAGCATGTATTGGCCGTGGCTGCCGCAGAAGCTTTATACTGGAGGAAATTAAGTTTTAATCCCCAGGCACGGCAGGCAGAGGGGGGCAGGTAGTCATCTGGGCAGCTGCCCGTCTGTGTCTAGTCACCGCTTGCTGCCTGTCAGTGCACTCGGCGGGGATGAGTGACAGGCAGAGAGGTCTGTTACTGGTTCCCTTTAACTTGTTTGTTATTTTCACACCCACCCCTGTCTGGCTGTAGATTTCAAAGTTGGTGGGACTTCTCCTTTAACACTAATGGCGGTGATAATGGTATCAATAACACTATTAATAAAATTACACAATTACACATATTATCCCTTTCAATTACAACAATTACAGAGAACATTAATGGGAATCTAACCTGATGATATCCCCCTATAACACATGGGGTGCTGAGGACTAAGGTGGTTTTCCTACTTTTATCCTCAGCGTCATTTTTGTGTACTTTGTAGTTTAATCCATATGCTAATGAGGCGGTTTGGTGCAGTGGGGATGGGACTACTACCCCCAGTGCACCAATCTGTCCTAACTGGCTTGCTCTTCCTAATAAATACTGGGGCGTCACTCTGCAGTGATGTCGCTTTGTTGCTTAATGCTTATCATTGCAGGGGGCCAGATAAAAATTCAATAGCAGGGGCGGGCCAGCCAGAGGGTGGGCCGTTCTGGGCAGATCGGTGAACTGGGGGGCAGAGAGTGGTAGTCAAACTACCTCATTAGCATATGATACTTACCTTCATCCTCAGTGCCCTGTGTGCTATAATGACATATCAGCAGGCTAGATGCTAAGGACTAAATGTTGGTGTATTTCAAGTATAGTATATCTGAAAATGCATTATATTGAATAAGATAAATGTTTTATTGTTACCTTTTGAGATATAGGAATCTTCAATATCTGGGACTGTGGTCTGTGGGCGCGGGGCAGGGGCCGGAGCTCTGTGAACAATAAATGACTTTCTTCCTCTTTCTTCCTGCTTCTCTGCAGTTTCATATGGTAACTCAATGTACAGTTCATCATCATCATTATAAATTGAGCTATATGGGTCTTCATCGTCTTCATACTCATCCCAAAACAGTTGTGCATTGAACCTTTCACTGCGTCCCTCATCTGAAATAGAGGGCAGCATTTATTTTAGATACTTTCCACAGCAAATCAAAGGGAAAAAAGACAGGTTATGTGGCTAAAGTTATAGAAAATTGGAGATTTATCAAACATGGTGTAAAGTGAAACTGGCTCAGTTGCCCCTAGCAACCAATCAGATTCCTCTTTTCATTTTCCAAAGAGTCTGTAAGGAATTAAAGGTGGAATCTGATTGGTTGCTAGGGGCAACTCAGCCAGTTTCACTTTACACCATGTTTGATAAATCTTCCCCATTGTGTACAGTATTGGGACCAGTATACAGAAAGACACTATAGAACTGGAGACTGTTCAAAGATGGGCAGCTACTGTTATAAATTGAATGGGAGGACCACAGTACTAAGAAAGATGATTGAAATGAGGGTTATTTAGATGGCTTAGAGGTGACCTAATAACTATGTATACATCAGGAGGCAGTACAGAGACCTCTTCTGTTATCTATTCATACCCAGGATTGTATCTGTAACAAGGGAACACACTCTATGCCTAGAGGTAAAAAAAAAAAAAGTATCTACACCAACACAGAAAGGGATTCTTTACTGTTAGAGCAGTGAGACTATGTAACTCTCTGCCATAAGTCGTCATGATGAACTAAATTAAACCTGGAAGCAATTCTTTCTTTCTTTTTATTTAAATTTTATTGACAACATAAGATAAAAGTACAGCGAATACATGTCATAGGTAAATTGCAGGCATAGACGCAGGCTCGGACTGGGCCACCGGGGGGCCGGGGAAACCCCCGGTGGGCCCCGAGCTGGAGTGGGCCCCCCCGCTCCTAGGGGGGCCGGGGGCCGCGCCTCCCTTTTTAACTGGAAGCGATCGCAACAATCGCTTCCAGTTAAATGTAAGCAGTGTTGTGATTGACAGGGCGGGAAGCCTACGGCTTCCCGCCCTGTCAATCACTCTTGTGACCGCAAGCAGAGATTTGCTTGCGATCACAAGAGTTACGCAAGCTCCGTTGCGAAGTCCCGCCGGCGCCATCACTGACCTCAGTGTGCGCCGCGGCGGCTAGGACTTCCGGTTCATGCAGCGCATACCGGAAGTCCCAGCCACTGCGGCGCACACTGAGGTCAGTGATGGCGCCGGCGGGACTTCACATCGGAGCTGCTGTCAGAGAAGAGGACACCGGCGACCGACGGGGGAGCGTGTGGTTAGGTGAGTTGTCTTGTGGTTTTTTTTTATTTTTTATCAGAGGGGGCAAGATAAGGGGGGGCTGTATACAGGGGGGAGGACAACATAAGGGGGGCTGTATACAGGGGAGGACAACATAGGGGGGCTGTATACAGGGGGAGGACAACATAAGGGGCTGTATACAGGGGGAGGACAACAGAAGGGGGGCTGTATACAGGGGGAGGACAACAGAAGGGGGGCTGTATACAGGGGGAGGACAACATAAAGGGGGGCTGTATACAGGGGGAGGACAACATAAGGGGGGCTGTATACAGGGGGAGGACAACTGAAGGGGGGCTGTATACAGGGGGAGGACAACAGAAGGGGGGCTGTATACAGGGGGAGGACAACAGAAGGGGGGCTGTATACAGGGGGAGGACAACATAAGGGGGTATATACAGGGGAGGACAACATTAGGGGGGCTGTATACAGGGGGAGGACAACAGAAGGGGGGCTGTATACAGGGGGAGGACAACAGAAGGGGGTCTGTATACAGGGGAGGACAACATTAGGGGGGCTGTATACAGGGGGAGGACAACAGAAGGGGGTCTGTATACAGGGGGAGGACAACAGAAGGGGGGCTATATACAGGGGGAGGACAACAGAAGGGGGTCTGTATACAGGGGAGGACAACATTAGGGGGGGCTGTATACAGGGGGAGGACAACAGAAGGGGGTCTGTATACAGGGGGAGGACAACAGAAGGGGGGCTATATACAGGGGGAGGACAACAGAAGGGGGGCTGTATACAGGGGGAGGACAACATAAGGGGGGGCTGTATACAGGGGGAGGACAACATAAGGGGGGCTGTATACAGGGAAGGAAAACATAAGGGGGGCTGTATACAGGGAAGGACAACATAAGGGGGGCTGTATACAGGGAAGGACAACATAAGGGGGGCTGTATACAGGGAAGGACAACATAAGGGGCTGTATACAGGGGGAGGACAACATAAGGGGCTGTATACAGGGGGAGGACAACATAAGGGGCTGTATACAGGGGGAGGACAACATAAAGGGGTCTGTATACAGGGGGGGACAACATAAGGGGTTATATACAGGGGCAGGACAACATAAGGGAGGTATATACAGGGGAGGACAACATAAGGGGCTGTATACAGGGGGAGGACAACGTAAGGGGCTGTGTACAGGGGGAGGACAACATAAGGGGGGCTGTATACAGGGGCAGGACAATATAAGGGGGCTGTATACAGGGGGAGAACAACATAAGGGGGGCTGTATACAGGGAAGGACAACATAAGGGGGGCTATATACAGGGGGAGGACAACATAAGGGGGCTATATACAGGAGAAGGACAACATAAGGGGCTATATACAGGGGCAGGACAACATAAGGGGGCTATCTATATGGGGGGATGGATAACACAAGCGGGCCAGTTATAAGGGGGATAACACAGGGAGCCATCTATAAGGGACACTGGATGGGGGCAATTTATAAGGAGGACAACACTGAGGAGGCATCTATAAAGGGCACTACACAGAGGGGGACAACAATGGGGGGCATCTATAAGGTTAACTATACTGGGTGCGGTGTGTATACAATAGGCTATAGGGGGCATCTACTTTAGTGGACTACACAGAGGGGTCATCTATAAGGGGACTACACAGAGGGGGCCATATACTATAGGGCAGGAATAGGGAACCTTGGATCTCCAGCTGTTGCAGTTGTTGCAGGCATGAAGGGAGTTGTAGTTTTGCAACAGCTGGAGAGCCAAGGTTCCCTACCCCTGATAATAGGGAATGCACAGAGGTTGTCATCTACTATAAAGGGATTACACAGACGGGGATCTCTACTATAGTAGAGGCACACAGGGACACAGGGCCATCTATATGGAGGACTGAACAAGGGGCCATCTACAAGGTGTGTGCACAATATATATATATGTATATATATATATATATATATATATATATATATATATATATATATGAACACACACACACACACACACAATAGTCAGGGCTAACCACTGAGAGAAGGTGTAAAGAGGCCAATACAGATGTGCAGTTTGTAGAGAGATGAGGATGGTGACAGAGTGAGGAGCCTAATATGTTTGTCTGTCAGATTCTGTGGATTCGTGGCTCGGAGAAGTTCTCATAAGGGCCCAGGGCAGATGGAGAAGTAGATGAAAAGGGAAGAACTCCGATCAGAGAAGACGTCCCCTGTGAGTCACTAAATCTATGTGCACCGTAATGTATATAGTGTAGAGCTGGGGCTACCTCTATATGACTGTATGAGGGGATATTGATCTTTGTTCAGAGGATTTTATTCAGTAGCAGCGGTGGTGTTAGTCAGTATTTGGTGGTGTTAGTCAGTAAATGGCAGTGTTAGTCAGTATGTGGGGGTATTATTTGTTACTTGTAATCTGGTGCGGTGTTCATTGGTCTTAGTATACCAGATTTGGTCAGTAACAATATGGTGGTGATGGTTGTGGTGTGGCGGTAATATTTCCCCCTTGTGTACTGGTAATATTGGTCTCAGTATACAGGATTTGGTCAGTAACAGTATAGCGGTAATATGTATGGTGATACTATTTCCCTCCTGTATACTGGTTTATTGGTAATATCGGTCTTGATATACAGGATTTGGTCAGTTACTGTATAGCGGTAATATGTGTGGGGATATTTGCTCTTTATATACTGGTGTTATTGGTAGCAAACAGTGTTATCATGCAAAGAAAATTGTCTTATAGCGCGATTACACCGGCCAATAATCGGTAACAAGTGCTCCTAGGAAGTCTATTCAGCCGATGATCGGCCCATGTAAAAGTGCCAGAGATTGGCTGACATGCAAGCAAATGCCCCATAGTCGGCTGATTTGATCTTTTGTGCGGCTAAGATCATTGCTGTCGGCTGCACATCTCTATATATTCCTGCCCTGCTGATTAGCAATCATTTGCAGCCCTACACTGCCCCATATCACGTCGTGTTAATGTACCTTTATTAATGTTACCATAGATAAGTGCGGTGGCAGAAGGGTGGGCCCCAAGAATGATTTCCCCTGGTGGGCCCAAGCACTCCAGTCCGACACTGCATAGACGTCATACAGCAGAAAGAGTAGGTGATAAGGAAGCAACCGTTAATGAACCGTAAGAACATATGATTGCTTAAAAGAGATTCGCAGAGTCCTTTTTAGCAGTAGATGTCCGTTTTTTACTTTGTTAGTTATAGGGAGGGAAGGTAGTCTCAGGCCAAGGAAAGCCCTCTAAATGTCCGAACATGTTTAAACATTCCGTCTTATAAGAGCAAAAAGCGAACTCCCCTGGTAACACTGAGCACGTAGCGGTACATGGTGCAGATCTTTCTATCACTCAACTGATTGTCTAAGCGTACTTGGTATCACTTAGCCCATGGGTCTCCAAACTGTGACCCTCCAGCTGTTGCAATACTACATTTCCCATCATGCCTGGACAGCCAAACACAAAGCTTTAGCTGTCTGGGCATGATGGGAATTGTGGTTTTGCAACAGCTGGAGGGCCGCAGTTTAGAGACCCATGACATGAAAGAAACAATTCTAAATTGTAATAATATTCCAGGTTATTATAGTCACTAGATTCTGGAGAAGACTTGTTGATACAGAGACTTATTGTTTGGATTCGGGATGGAATTTTTTGCCCAAAATTATGTATATTGGCTTCTATTTCATGTTGTTGTTGTTTTTTTTTAGACTTCTCTGGTTCTATAGTATATAATTAATAGACTACACTGGATGGATAGATTTTTTTCAGCGTTACAAAATATGTAACTATATTTAGGATAGGCTATGAAAATAAATGGTGGAAAGCCCCTTTTCATTGCAGTGGTGATAGTTACTGTATAACATTAAAGTGGTATATTTTTTTTTTTACTTAAAGTTTACCTGTCATTATACCTTTCAAAATCTTAATCCACTGTATATGTAATATAAAGCAAGTTTGCAATTTTCATTCATTATGGTTTTTTTTAGTTATCATGTAATACACGACACTTCCTGTTTTCGGACTCTTTTTTTCAAAAAACAGGAAACAGTCAAAAAACAGGAAGTCCTGTGTATCCCAGGCCATCTGAGCGCTCACAGAGAGAAGGCAGTCATGTGATTGACAGATATATTGAGCCCTGACTCTGTACTGGCCAGAATTCCTGTGTTTAGTCTGTTTTCTTCAACCAGCACAAGTTAGAAAATCTGCCTTCTGGAGACTGGACCTGGATTTCTGGTAAGTTCAGCTTCATTTTACAGCATGATAACGGCAAAAAAATTATGAATGTATATTGCAAACTTACTTTATTTCACATCTACTGTTAATTTAGATTCTTGAAGTTATAACGACAGGGACGCTTTAAAGGGTACCCTTTGTTATAACTTTGAACCTTTAAATCAACAGTAGATGTGATATAAAGTATGTTTGTAACTTACATTATTATTTTTTAGTTATCATGCTTAAAAGCAAAGCTATACTTACTTGTATCCAGGTCCAATCTCCTGAGGCAGCTTTTTAGTCTAGTGCTGGTGGTTGAATAAAAGAGACTAAATGCAGAAAGTCACGGCTCAATGTGTCCATCACATGGCTGCCTTCTCTGTGAGCACAGATAACCAGGACTTTTTGCATTTAGTCTCTTTTTTTCAAGTAGCACAAGACTAAAAAGCTGCCTTAAGGAGACTAGACCTGTATACAAGTAAGTGTAGCTTTGTTTTAAAGCAAAAAAAAAAAAAGGTAAATTGCAAACATACTTTATATCACATCTACTGTTGATTTAGATTCAGAGAGTTATAATGGCAGTGCCCATTTAATAGCTTTTTGGATTAGACCTTACAGGTGCTATGCCAATGTGTTACTTACATTTTTAACATTTTTATTTGAATAATTTCAAATATATTATAATAATATACATTGTATTTGCCCTTGAGACATTGTATACGTAACCACAAGCATACGTAAGGCACAATAAACGTAACCAATATACAATTTATATAGGTAACCACAAAATGATTCCAAATAATACCGGTTAAAAGGCCTACAGATAATTTAACAGACACATAGAATTATATTAGATGGAAGCTTGAAATACTTTTCACTGAGAACATTATAGTGTCCTTCTTAATACTTTTTTTTTCTTACTAACAAAAAGAGTCTAAGTCTAACAAAGAGAGTTTGTTGCTGTTACCTTGAGCACTGTATGATGCACCACTCTCTGTTACAGAACTTGTAGCAGTCTCTAGAGGCTCGGGGTTACGTGAAAGAAATGACGTTGGTCCCATCTGTTTTTTTTTAACACTGGATTCAAATACTATGTACATATCATCTTCAGTAGAAGCAACTATCACTGTATCCTCGTCGTGTTCATGATCACTTCCTTCCTCCGAGTATTTATCCGGTTCACCATGTGGCTCATTTTCATTGTCACCTGTTCTTTCTTCTAATACAGTAAAAGTGATTACATTTTTATATAAATTTAGAGTCCAAATGTTATCAAGACATTCAATTTACCAAAATAGCATTTATTTTTATTGATACTGAATATTTTAGAACATACAGTATATACTTTTTCTGATGAGATGTGTAGTATACAATAAAAGTACTGTGTAATAAGTTCAGAAAGATGCATATGTAAAAAAAACAAAAAACATAAAGTGGGTCTCTGGTGTCTTCCATTGCCTGTAGAGTGGCAACCTGCTAAGCCAATCACTAGCTGTGGTGCTGTCCTGTCCCAGTCAGCCTGTGATTGGCTGAGCAGGCAGTCTCCCCTGAGTGACTGGCTGCTCAGTCAACCGCTGGCTGACTAGAATGGAACAGCACCGCCGCCAGTGATTGGCTGAGTGGGCTGTCACTGGAAAAGATCAGACGGTACCTGAGAAGAAGGACAGACAGATGAGTATGATGAGTGAACGTTTGGAAGTGCAGTAAAACAGCTATAAGCCGGCAATCGTTAAGCTTTTTTATTGCGGTTTGTTTAACGTTTGGTTTGGTTAAAACTGAACTTTACATTAAAGTTCAGCGCACCTGCCGGACTGAACTTTTGAAAGTTTGCTCATCTTTAGACATTACCCCATAGATATCCTGTGCACTAATACAGTAACAATGGAATATTAATGGGGTTTCCTGGTTTCAAACAGTTAACTTAATCTTGGGTCCCTGGTCCTAGAAGTCTAAAATCTGGGAACTCTTGCAATAAGCTTCTATAAAGCTATTGGGGAAATGCAATGTTCATTTTCATACCAGCTGGGTTTACTGTAAAAAATCCAATAAATTGTGCCTTTAGGAGGCACCGTCACCACAAAATACTTTTGACAAAAGTTGGTCCGGGTCTGAGTGTTTATAAGAATGAGCCGGTGAGAAGCTGCAGTCAGCGTTTTTTTCTCCCAGCTCTGTGTCATGTGACAAAACGGCCTCATGATGTAAGTCTATAGGGCACGTCTTTTTCACTGACACCAGGTGGGACCACGCCACAACGCATTCTACAGATCGGTCAGGGTGCTAACATGTAAACCCTGACGGATAAAATTATTATTGTGAAAAAGTTTTTTTATGGTGACAGGTACACTTTAAGGCCATGTTTACACTTTGTAACACAACAGCCGTTCTGTGACACAGCCATGTAACAGAATGGCCGCTGTCTAAGTAGTTCAGCCCAGCCGATACTGCAGTACCGGCCGGATGAACACCTCTTCTTTGAAATTGGAAATGCGGGCACATACGGGTGTTCAATGAATTGCGGACCCACAAAATTGATATGTCAGTTTTTTGTGCAGCTGCATGGAATCCATCCCAGAGTGTATACCGAGTGTATACACTCCAACCAGAATTCCATAGTAATTAAAGCAATCGGCCGGTGTCATTAAACCTGCAACAACGGCCGTTGTTTACTGAAAATATACGTTGTGTGAATGTGGCCTAACACTAATTAATATAAAGAGTGGTCAGAATTTAGACTGCAGATACTTTACGTAAGAGCACCTGGCTTGGAAGGGTGCTACACTGATACATTGACAAAGGAGCTGCAGTTACTTTATTCTTGTGATCATGAGCTCCCATGATCAGTAAGTTAGGGGCCTATTTCACGGGAGCCGAAACGGCCTGATTCGGCTCGATTCGGCCGATTATCGCTCGGTGGAATAGAGAGAACGATCGGCTGACCGACGATTTGAGAAGCACCATACATTACCTGGCAGGACTTCTCCTCCGCTCCGTCTTCTTCCGCGGGGCCCGCGGAGCAGCATCAACTTCGGTGCGGCCTGACTGAGCTGTCAGACCACTCAGCCAATCACAGACCAGAACCGCCGCGGCCAGTGATTGGCTGAGCGGTCTGACAGCTCAGTCAGGCCGCATCGAAGCTGCTGCTGTGCGTAGGACCCGGGGAGGAAGACGGAGCGGAGGAGAAGTCCTGCCAGGCAATGTATGGTGCAAGGGCTGCAAGGACATCGGTAATGATGTCCCTGCAGCTCTCGCTTAACGATCATCGGGGCCGTGGATCATCGAGGCCGTTTACATCGTTGATCGGGCCCTGCTCGGCCCGTGGAATAAGACCCTTGTACCATGCCCTTGTGATGTTCCATTACTTACTATAGTGCAAAACCCCTTTAAACCTTCTTTACTCCACCATCTATCATTATAGCTTATATAGTAAAGGACGAGCGAGTATACTATTCGTATGATGCGATACCCTGTGGTACTCGTAAAATAGCAAGTCTCCTCCGTATATGTTCGGTGGCTTAAATTAGCTAATAAACATGCTAGGAAGGGTCTGGTACATCCTTCTATACCGCAGCTATGTTGGCTGCTGTTCTAGTAGTGATTGGCCAGTAGTATCAGGTGACCTGGGTGTATATAGACCCAGGTCACCTGATGCTTGATTCACTTGCATTCTTTTAACTAAATGGGAGAGCTGCTGGAGCAGGGACAGAGCAGGTGTAGGGCTTAGTTGTAATAGTTAGGTAGGTGAATAGCTAACAAACATAGTAGGAGTACTAGAATTAATCCACATGTATCCAAAAGTGTCTTTTAGGACTAGCGATAGGACACAGAAAAAAAGCTGACATCCAGTATAGTATACCAGTATTAGATGGCCTACTCAGTCTCACAGTGGTACAGTATCATCTGTACAGCTTATACAGCGGCCTGTGAGTCTAAGATGCCTCCATGCTTGCTCCCCTGCCATCACAGTTCAATTTCTGTGTTGTTTTTATCGCTTTCTGAGGTTTTCAGGTGGATTGGACACCCTCCCCTCTGCCAAAAAGGAGGCTCCTACAAAAATGTTCTTATCACCCATCGACTTTAACGGGGTTACTTGATTGAGTATTGAAAGATACTTAAAGCACGTAACTAGCATTCGAGTATCTTAGTGCTCTCCCATCTCTAATAAGGAAAAAAAACTGTATTAAATATGCTGTGGCCCAGGTTGCAGGGACTGGTATTGAACCTGCTGGTGGGCTCTGGTGTTTTGCGGGCCAGGAGTGTTAACACCTGCAACTTACATATGGCAACTTACTTTAAACAGTATTCAACTTTACTAGAATTAATCTTCAGTGCAATACAAAATAATAGTGCTTGTGCAAAATAGTACTAATAGTGCAAAAACTGATAACAGTAATAGCTTGTAGAATAGAAGTAGATGAGAGGAAAAGAACGGGTGTCAGGGGCCGGATAGGAGGGCCCCCTGCCTAATTTATAAGTACTCTGCTGGGATGGGGTGAAGTGTGTGTAGTGACTTTAAGAAGTCCTCGAACTTATGTACACATAAGTCCTAGTTATCTAATCTGACTGCCTTGTGCCTCTTAGTGTCGGTTTTCCATCCTGATTGGTTGTACCAGTCCCAGGCCTTTGTCACTGCGGGTACCTAGCTAGTAGTTTCCTTCGTACTCAGCCGAGTGAAGTTCAGTAGAGTGGCTATCTTGCACTGTGCTCTATTGGGGATCAGTCTTACTTTTCTGCTTTAGGGGATTAATGTCCTGAGAAAATGATCCATGGCTTAGGCAAGGGTGGTTGCTTTCTTATCTACGGCTACCCCAGGGTTAGGTCTAGCAATGCATATCTGCGATGGTGGCTAACTCTGGAAACAAGTGTTCTCTCCTCTTTGTCTGTACCTAGACTCCTTACGTCCTGCCTGAAAAGTGGTGGGTCAGAGAGAGCGTGTGTCTAGCTAAATCTTTCTTGTGAACTGCAGCTGAGCCCTGGGGGAAGTGTGACACCTATTGGTTGGAGTAGGGTACAGCAGTTAACTGCAACTGTGACATCTGATAGAGTCACTTTTGCCTAGGTGTATGAAGAACAAGAAAACACGTAGTGGGACACCACAAACACAAAACCTAAAAAGCCTGTACAGCATTACATGGAGACCATGTCAATGTACCATACAGGATTGACACCTAATACCTTTTAGTAAGTTATGCATGGTTATTTATATTTTGGTGTCAATAAATTGCTATAAGTAAAAGCCATATTGTAATAAAAAGTAACAAAAGGGAAAAAGAACAAAAATAAAAAGTACTAAAATAGTAAATTAAAACCGCCCCCTCCCCACATTAAAAGCACCCTATGTGTTTGACTGTTCAATGGGATCGCTCTAAATGGGATAAATTCTGCATCAAAATAAGTGGTAAACACAGATTTAGCCTTGATTTTGATTCCGAGAACTCTACTGTAACTGCGAGCAAATGAGTATGGTAATAGAACATAATGTTTTTTTTTGACAGAATATATCAGCATTACCTTGAGCGCTATAGGATGTGCCACTCGCTATTGTAGGAGTTGATGAGGCCTCGGGAGTCGACAGGTTGTGTGAAATAAAAGGTTTTTGTCCCCTTTGTGTATCTTTAATGGCGTTCTCAAATATAATGTACACATCGTCCACGGTGGAAGCGATTAGAACTGGTTCTTCATCATATTCATTGAGTGCTTGCTCCTCTGGGCATTCATTCCATGCTCCTTGTGATACATCCTCTTTGTTGATAACTTCCTCTGTCACAATAAAGAATACAGCTTATTTTCCCTCTTATTTTAATGTTGAAATGTACTTTGTATCTGCTATCTATTGTTAAACCTTTGGTGTTATTTGACACGTATAAAAATGCCTTTTATTTACTGTTACTGAGAGAACAAGGGATGGGAGCGATAGAACATCGCTGCTTAATGTCAGGACCTGTGTTTCAATAAAATAATTGCAGATAGGTCTTAGTTGTAAATGCATATAATGAAATTTGTATTTTTATAGCATCTAAATTACATTTCCTTTTTTTTTTTGTTAGACTAATCTAACCTGCCCCAAATGCACATGGGGCACCAAGGAGGAAGGTACGATCCCCCCTCCCCCATGACGTGGTTCCATTGATTCTAATGGAGCCGCGTCACGGAGGGGAGGGTGTTTCGTCACACTGGGGGCCAGTAGATCTTTCCCCAGTGCTCCGGGGTGCGTGCTCAGGAATAGAACAGCGTTGTGTGCTGGAACTGTGCAGCGTTTAAAAAAAAAAAAGCCCACACTACCGGCATCCCCGTGCCGGCACAAGTCTGTTATTGTAAAAAACCCAAAACGATGTACCTGGTATAGGCATGGTCCGAACCTACCGAGGTTCGGGTTCGTACGAACCTGAACTCTCGGCAATGATTCCCGCTGTCTGCCCGCTCCGTGGAGAGGGTGGAAACAGCCGGAGGACTGCATGGAAAACTGGGATACAGCCATAGCCATAGGCTGTATCCCAGTTTTCCAGGCGGTCCTCCAGCTGCATCCACCCTCTCCACGGAGGTGGAAGACAGCGGGAATCATCGTACGAACCCAAACCTCCGCAGGTTCGGACTATCCCTAACCTGGTGGTATATTTGTTTTCATTTCATTTTCATTTCATTGTGGGGGCAGTGCACCACATTAGGGTTGTTGTTTTTTTTGTTGCTCTATAAATCAGTGCACCTGAGTGTTCCTTTAGCCAACAAAAATAGTAACATTTCCTATAAGTTAAGAGACATTACCTTGAAAGCAGCCTTGGTGCATTGATGCATCATGTTCTGAATGCAGACCAGGAGTCAAAGATTCATGGTCTTCTTGGTTTGATGGGTCTTCGATAATGGAATGAACAGGCATTGGCACATATGTATTTTCACGAGGGTATTTGAAACTTTTATCACGTTCTGTACTCAGCCAATCACCCTCATCTACAGGGTTATGTTCTTCTTCATCTAAAAATTATAATACATTTTCTTGAAATTACCTTGAAAGGCCATACCCTTAACCCCATGTTTCCTGATGCACAATCATCTACTGTTACACAGTCCTGCCATGTTATCTTCCCCTCTTTTTTTGCCTGGAATTCCTGCAGTGTCGTACGTTTCATTCCAGCTCAGCTGCATCCACACATTTCATTACTGCAACTAGGTCATGTGATCACCACTAAATTACATTTTCTAATAGGTAGACAGGAGGCCAGTCATGTGTTAATGAACTACAGGAATAAATCATCCCCTATTAAAACCTTCCAGGCATCTTAGACCTCCCCCCTCTTGTTAAACTCTATAACCTTTACATGTGTAGACTTCTACTGCATATGGTAAATCTGCCCTAATGGAGAAGGGATGCAGTGGTACACACAAAGCATACACAGAAATATTAGTCACAGACTATCCTCTCTACTGTAGTGACTATGGTCCGGTGAGGGGTGTAACGCACCAACTTTTCCTTTGCTACTACATTGTGTGTTTTAATGTAAGTGAAAAGACACCTTATAGTCTCCTATCTGGGACAAATTACTTACCATTAAGAGAAACGCATATGCAAATGATATATCACTTACATGTTACATTTATAGTTTATATCCATAGTTTACATATGTATTTTATCCTGTAGCCACTAGATATACCATCTGGGCCCAGTGGTTATTATACTAATTTTAGGCTTTTACTGCATCTATTTGATTGATTATCTAATGTTAATAAAACAATATATCCATTTGGTAAAGTACCTTTGAGGATTGATCACATTTATTTATTTTATTATATAATAGTTGCTCTTTAAGAATCACTTGTAATAAATACAAAATCAATAACAATGTAAGGCTATGTTCACACTACGTATGAGACTGGCCGTTCCGTGACCCCGGCCGGGTCATGGAACGGCCGGTCTCTGGCCAGATCATCTCAGCCGGTACTTAAGTACCGGCCGGGTGATCTTTCCGGACGCAGAGTTCTGATGCGGGCGCATCAGCGCGCGCCAGCATTAGAGCTTCCCATAGCCCACAGTGAAGCAAGCGGCCTGAGCCGCTCGCTTCACTGTGTGAACTGACAGGTCTTTCACTGAATTCTGGCCACAGAAAACTGACCTGTCAGTTTTTTCCGGCGCCGCACGGATCCCGACTGGAGCGCATACGATGTGTGTACGCTCCGGCCGGGATCCAATTGCACACAAGGCTATGTTCAACTCCGCAAAACTACGGCTGTAGTTTTACGTAGTGTGAACATAGCCTAATAATGGTATGTGCAAATAGGGTACAGGTAGGCTTTTAGGTAGGTAGGCTTTAAGCGATTTTCATATCTGTATTCGGTCTGTGTTTTGCCATTAGCAGGGAGCTGTTGCATTTTTTTGTGTGTTTTAGGTTATTACTAGATCCAAGGGCTGTTTATCCCAGGAATTACAAATATCGAGATCTTGGTGCGGCAAAGATATATAAGCATGCGATAAATCCACTCAAAGATAACTGCAATTTTTTTTTTATCGTGTCCAGCTTTATCCAGTATCAATTTCCTACACCATATCAATTTTGAAATGAAGTTCATATACTGTAGATGGTGGATTTAGTGGTAGGAATCTCATTACTGTCTTGAAGATGTTATAAGAGGTTGCAGCAGTCTCATAAAAACAATGAAAGAAAGGGCATATAGGAATCGTAAACCAAAATAAAGTCAAGTTCTCCTTGATTGAATCATCAATGTAACACAGACCTAACTATCTGCTGCAGTTCACATGTCATCGGCACTAATACTAATCAGAATAGATAGCAGAAGGAGCTTTTCACATTATTACATGGGAAATATACTGCCGAAAAGTAATGGCAAAATCAGCTTTTCCCAGTAATATGGTTCTTCTTCTCATGAAGGCGTATGTTGCAAAATATTAAAAGGCTTGGCCACTTTTTACTAAAAAATGTTCAGTGTACAGTATTAGGCTATGTTCACATTATATATTACACCAGCCCTTAACACATTACATATAACTCCGGCCATTATACATAAAAGGCCATGTTCACACAACATATATTTTCTTAAAAGTACATCCGTTGTTGCCAATTGCAACAACGGGCGTGATTAATACGAAAATATACGTTACATTGCCGTCTATGGAATCCCATCCTGAGTGTATACACATATAGTATTCACTCCGTCTGGGATCCCTAGCGGCACCACGAGAAACTGACATGTCAGTTTTCTGCGGCCGCTATTCATTGCACACAGTGGAGCGAGCGGCTCCAGCCGCATGTTTCATTGTGTGCATTGCGGAGTTCTAATGCGGGCGTGCACGGATACGCCCGCATCAGAACTCAGCGGCGCTAAAGATCATCTGGCAAGTACTGCAGTACCGGCCGGGATGATCTTTTCTGAGACCGGCAGTTCCGTGACCCGGCCGGGTCACAGAACAGCCGGTCTCATACACCATCTGAATATAGCCATATACGTTTATGTATACATATAATACAAAACGGCCGGTGTTACTGAAGATCATCCAGGTTGGTACTGCAGTACCGGCCGGATGATCTTCATTTCTGTGCGCCCGCATCCCAATTCACCGTTGCACACAATGGAGCATGCAGCCGAAGTCACACGCTCCATTGTGTGAACTGACATGTTCTCTGCAACCGCTGTTTTTCATGCGGTCAGAAGGAATCCCGGCCGGAGCGTATACTGTGTGTATACGCTCCAGCCGGGATTCCATTCATTCCAATACGTTTGTTTAGCATAAATCATGGCCGTTGTTGCAAATTTTAACAATGGCCGTGATTTATGCTAAACATACGTTGTGTGAACATGGCCTTAGTAAGTGTATTCACAGCACCTTCTGATATAAGCACCCTGTGTACCTCATATAGCTAAAATCATATACCCCTCCTGCAGTGCAGGCTGTGCTGTCCTGCTCTGTGGTGAGTCTGTTAATAAGATGGCTGACATGGAGGAGCATGTGACCATGCCCTGCCCCCAGTGTCCACCATAGGCATATACAGACTCAGAGGTGGACAAGTTACATGTCTAGAAACACAATACTATTCTACAGCCTTAAAGACTCTTCTTGATTCACATTGAAAAAAACTGTATGGTACAATATGGTACATTGCTATAATAGTTGGGCTTATCAGCCTATAGCCAAGAGTATCTGTCTGAGGGAAGACATATCATAAATCTTCACCACTGTTCTTCAGCAAATCTACAACATAATGGGGGAGATTGATCAAACATGGTGTAAAGTGAAACTGGCTCAGTTGCCCCTAGCAACCAATCAGATTCCATCTTTCATTTTCCAAAGAGTCTGTGAGAAGTGAAAGGTGGAATCTGATTGGTTGCTAGGGGCAACTGAGCCAGTTTCACTTTACACCATGTTTGATCAATCTCCCCCAATCTGTTTATGTGTTACATGTTGGTTTTGCACATAAAAGGCTTCAGATTTTAATATCACTGGCCACGTGTATTGTTTTGCAAACTAGTATGGATTTTAGTGCAGACTCACTTAAATTGTGTGTGAATGGTTAGGGGCACAACCTATAGGAAGAATCACTGATAGAGACTGTCATTTTGCAGCCAGTTATGTATTGCACCAACGCCTTTAAAAAAACATCTTCATAAAAAATCTGTGTGAACTTGCTAATTGTTCAAAGGGGTTATCCAGCGCTACAAAAACATGGCCACTTTTTTCCAGAGACAGCACCACTCTAGTCTCCAGTTTTGTGTCCAGGTTTTGCAACTCAGTTCCATTGAAGTGAATGGGGCTTAATTGCAAACCAAACCTGAACTGTAGACAAGAGTGGTGCTGTCTCTGTAAGAAAGCAGCCATGTTTTTATAGTGTTGAATAGCCCTTTTAAATCTCCAAGTCCAGTTCCCACCTGAAGTTCACAACCATATGTGCTAGCAGCAAGGAAAAGCAGCCAAAAAGTGCTAAAAGGGAGGGTTCCCACAGTGAGGGCCCGTTCACACTAGGCAAAAGAGGTGGATTTTCAGGTGGAGCCGCTTGGAATTGCATCTGTCCCATTGATTTAATGAGATTTCTCACACGCCTCTGCTCAAACAAGTGACATGTCAAGTGGAGAGCGGAGGCGCATGAGAAATCCCATTGAAACAATGGGACGGATGGAATTCCAAGCGTCTCAACTTGATATTTCGCCTCTTTTTCTCAGTGTGAATGGGCCCTAAAGGCAATATTTGAACACAGCCAAAAGCTTATTTTACGCATTCTGTAGGCTGTCCACATTTATTTAAATGGTCTTGTTCACACATATGATCCACGTTGCAAAAACTAGGCATATTCTAGTATTAACCACTAATTGCGGCACAGATCACTATTCTCTTTTAAATAGTTCTGTGTGCGGACAACTCCGGATGCCCTTCCTTAGTGCAGTCCATAGCTATGGGTTCATGGATACAGACAGTATATGGAATGTGGGCAAGAGGCCTCATACTCAAAACTCGGCGGCCCAGGTCCCGGTGTAACAGGCCAGAGTATACCCCCAGTCCAGACTAAACCAGGATTAAAATGGCCTAGGTTAGATTATACCCCGGGGTATATTTTGGCCTAGAACAATTCATACCCTCTCAGGCCATATTATACCCCCTTAAAATCAGTAGCATTGAGTGAAATACACAAGAATTACATAATTTTTTAACATTTTATTGGGGATTCAGCTTTGTCTGCTGAGTTAAATGAGAAGCCGACTGACAGAAATCTTACAAATCTAAACACATCAGGGGATTTATTATTGCCTGTGCACTATATATTTTTTTGTCTAATCAGGAGATTTTGTGCACTACATAAGAATTAGTATAGGGATCAATAAGGGTTTTGCGCTATTTTCCATCAGTTTCCGCTGCCTGTGCCTTTTCTCAATATCTGCACTGGGAGGGGGAGGGGTTTTCAAGTAACTGCTTTTTTTCACTTTTTCCCAAAATCCTATCCTAGTTTAATGTTTTAGCCACGCTGTTTTAGGCTGGGTTGATACTGAATTTTTGAAGCCCATTTTTTGTTGTTGAGAAAAATGGATGAAGAAAATGGATGCATTTGCGTGCCTCCATTTTGATCTGTTTTTCCATTGACTCCCACCATAAAAAAGGATAAAAAAATGGATGAAAAAACAGTTTTTTTTTTGTTTTTTTGTTTTAAGTGTACACAAAAACGTGATTGGCCACATTTTTGTGTACACTAAAAAAAAGATGCGTTTTGATTCGTTTTTAATCCCTTTTTTGTTTGCAAAAAAGGATGAAAAAGATGCAGTGTGATCCATAAAAAAGAGGATAAAAAAACGGTTTAAAAACATCAGTTTTTTAGTGTAAACAAAAACGTCGGCCACGTTTTTGTGCACACTAAAAAAAAGATGCATTTTGATCCGTTTTTTGTTTGCAAAAAAGGATGAAAGAAACGCAGTGTGATCCATCAAAACACTGATCAAAAAACATCCGTTTTTTTTGTGTACACAAAAACGTGGTCAGCCACAACTTTGTGTACACAAAAAAAGATGTGTTTTGATCCATTTTTTTATCCGTTTTTTGTTTGCAAAAAAGGATGGAAAAAAGTGTGACCCAGCCTTAGGCATAAGTTGTGCAAGATGTATCAAGGCACTTGCGTTTAATAATGATTTTTGCGCAACAACCGTAAAATTTGCGCAGCCCATAAAAAGCTCCTGCTAAAAAAAAATTGTGCAGACGTTAAATAAATTCCACTTATAGACTTTTATTACTTAAACCAGAAAAACTTGACAACCGTGTCTAACACGGGTCAGCACATGACGTGTCATCCACCAATCAGGTCCTAACGGATCAAGCTCTGCAGAAATAGGAGACTTTTGAACAAATAGGAGACTGTGTGAGAAAACCAGTGGAGTGATAACTTTATGGTTTTGGGAGATATAATCTGGCCTAGGCTATTCCCTGGGGTATACTCGGACCTAGGCTATTTTATACCGTGGGGTATATTCTGACCTGGAAAGGTAGAGTTTGGCCTAGACTCTTTTATACCCTGGGGCATACTTTGGCCTAGGCCAAACTATACACGGGTATAATCTGGGTGGGGTTTAAAGGGGTTATCCAGCGCTACAAAAACATGGACACTTTCTTCCAGAGACAGCCCCACTCTTGTCTCCAGCTTGTGCGGGTTTTTGCTGCTTGGTTCCATTGAAGTGAATGGAGCTTAATTGCAAACCGCACCTGAACTGGAGACAAGAGTCGTGTTGTCTCTGGAAGAAAGTGGCCATGTTTTTGTAGCACTGGCTAACCCCTTTGATCTGGCCCGCTACACCGGCATTTTCCTCTGCACTGCAACATCTGTTGACCATCAGGTGATCCCTAGAGGTTACAGTGTAGCTGAAGTGCCAGGACACAGACAGAAGCCAGGGGCAGTAAGTATTACACCAGTCCTTGTAAAGGAGCAAGACACTGTCTGTTATTATTTGTTTTTCTTGGTCTAACTGTAAATCCTTTCAATGGCTTTTAACATAAAACTCACAATATCGGAGAGGCATTGCGGACATTGTCTTGCTAAGCAAATGATCTATACGCTTGACCTGCAAAAAAAAAATCATCGAAAATACTTGTGTGGGTGTGAAAGTAGAAGGAATGATTGCTATCAGAATGTCAAGGAAATCCTGAAATGAGTTGTAACACCAGGGCTGTGATGAACCATATTGATCCCATATTATTTTGTCTACAGACAACAATCAAGCAGATTGGATTTCCAACCTAGTTAATTAAGTTTTTAAGCTTTTGTCAGAAAAGTAAAAATCAGATAAGTTAGTGGTGGGAACCAATAATTCCGACTGGTTTTAAAATAACAACAGGTTAAAATAATAGGAACCAAAGGCGTCTGGATTAAATTTTTGTCATAGCTAGAAAAAATAAAAAAACACACAAAAAACATTATGTTCCTTTGGGATAAAATCATTAAGAATCTATTGTCAGTATTCCTGTGACTTTAAGGTGCTTAGCTTAGACGAGACAATATTATTGATATATCCGAATGATATCATCCAGCAGGATCAATATTTTACATAAAATGTCATATCTATTCTTTTCAGGCGGAAATCATTAGCCTTTAGCTGACTATAATATTGCTATGTTATAATATATTATAAAGTTACAGATGTAGTCAGGGTTAACATGATCCTTGACGCAACAATTGTGTAAGAGGGGTATGTTAAGTCAATTAGAAAGTTGAGTTAAACTCATTATTGTCATCAAGTTAATACAGGCTACATATAAATTAACCCCTAGAAAACCCAGGGCGTACCCATACGTCCTGAGCCGCCTAGGAGTGTTCAGAGCGGGGCTGCGTGCTGGGTGCCACATGTAGCCCGGGACCGCGGTCCGATCGCCGTGCCCTCTAATTACGTAATCAGATGCAGCTGTCAAAGTTGACAGCTGCATCTGATTACTAAATGCAGCCTTATCCCTGTGTCTGGTGGGGGGGATCGCCCCCCAGCAACTCGATCGCGTAGGGCCGATCCCCGTGTCTGGTACCTGCCGGGGACTGCGTCAAAATGGCGCTGATCCCGGCTTGGCACTCGGTTGTTTTCGGTTGCAGCAGCCGGAAGCAATCGAGTGCCGATCTCATTAATCTATGCAGTATAACTATACTGCATAGATCTAAATGAGAGATCAGTGTACTTATACTAGAAGTTCCACAGGGGAAATAACCCTAGCCCCAGGGGGAATAACCCTAACCCCAGGGCGGCTTACAGTATAAGTGTAAAAAAAAAAGGGGTTTTATTAATAAAAAGCCCCCTCCCCTAATAAAAGTTTGAATCACCCCCCTTTTTCCATGTTATAAATAAAAATATAAATAAATAAACATGTTTGTTATCACTGCATGCTGAATCGCCCAAAATATTAATTAATCACATTCCTGATCTCGCACGGTAAAGAATGGGTTAGCGCAAAAAAATCCCAAAGTGCAAAATTTACACATTTTTGGTTGCATGAAATCCAGAAAAATTATAACAAAAAGCGATCAAAAAGTCGTATATGCGCAATCAAGGTACCTATAGAAAGAACACATGATGGCGCAAAAAATGACACCTCATACAGCCCCATAGACCAAAGGATAAAAGCGCTATAAGCCTGGGAATGGAGCCATTTTAAGAAACATAGATTTAACAATGGTTTGAATTTTTTAAAAGACATCAAATAAAATAAATGTTGTACATGTTACATATCATTGTAATTATAACAACTTGAGGAACATATATAACAAGTCAGTTTTACCCCAGGGTGAACGGCGTAAAAACAAAAAACCTTAAAATAAAAAAAATGTGTGTGTTTTTTTTTTTTTCAATTTCACCACTCATTTAATTTTTCCTGCTTTTGCAGTGTACTTTATGAACAGCCTGTCATTGCAAAGTACAATTAGAGGCACAAAAAATAAGGGCTCATGTGGGTTTCTAGGTGAAAAAATGCAAGTGCTATGGCCTTTTAAGCACAAGGAGGAAAAAACAAAAATGCAAAAATTGAAATTGGCCCGGTCCTCTAAGGGTTAATGGGAGAATTGTTGTGATTGAGTAAGGCTGGGTTCACTCTGCGTTGTTGCATCCGTTTAAAGGGGAACTATCAGCAGGTTAGACAAATCTAACCTGCTGATAGCCCCCTATAACTCCCAGGATGCTGAGGAGGAGGGTATGTGTCTTACCTTCCTCCTCGGTACCGGTCCTGGATACAAGTGCTCGTTTGTAATCGTTTATTGTTAATAGGTGGAAACGAAAAATTGCTTAGTCTAAAAGGACCCTTAGCGTTAGGCAGTTATCGGTCACATGTCTCCTATTACACAGGGAGATGTGCGACTAACAGCAGATTATTTTCTGACAGGTTTAGGGCCCTTTTACACTGAAAGATTATCTGACAGATTATCTGCCAAAGATTTGAAGCCAAAACCAGGAATGGATTTGAAAAGAGAAGACTTTCCTTTATTACCTGCTCTCTGTTTATAGTCCATTCCTGGCTTTGGCTTCAAATCTTTAGCAGATAATCTGTCAGATAATCTTTCCGTGTAAAAGGGCCCTTAAACTGAGCCATCAGCCGGAGAGTGAGCATTTGCTCGTTCATTGGCTGACTGCCAGCTCTGTTACGCAGGATGATAAATGCCTGATTACATATAATAATGGCAATGTTATACTCATTAAAAACACTTAAAGTGGTTGTCTGGGAAGAATTCATGCTTAGAGATGCTGCCAGGGCTGCGGGGGACATGTCAGTGATGTATACTTACCTGTCCTGCTCCCCTGCTGCTGCAGAGTCTATGCTGATTGGCCATTTCCCATGGGAACGGAACGTCATTGGATGGTATGAAAACAATGACAGCGGCGGAGAGCAGGCGGCTTTGGAAGCAGCAGGGAAGCGGAACAAGTATACATTTCTGACATGTCCTGGTAGCATGGCTAAGTATGAATTCAAGGCATTATGTTCTGTGTGTGATATATCTAAATGATTAGAATTTAACTTTTCTAACTTCTTTTGTCGTCTGTAATGAGATTTTATCATCCACTGTAAAGTGCTGGAAAATCTATAGAACACATATAGACCTTATATTATTCTTTATCTACAATATGTGACATTTGTTGCTTAGAACAAGGATTACCAGTTTCAAAGGGTCTTGAGGAATTATCAGCAGGGGCTAAAAGGCAATAGTCATCAGGTATGTCCGGCATCGGGTCAGAACCGTTGGGCTCCATATGCTCTTCTGCATATTCCTCAATTTTTTCTTCTCCAGCGTATTCCTGTACGTCCAGGCCAGTCTGAATCACGGGATCCACTTCTGTCTCATCATCATAACGACAGAAATCAGCTGTAGATTGCTGAGGAGCTGTTTTTAAGATATAAGCATTAGATAAAATGACAAAGATGCTATAAAGCTGACAGGCTGGGTTCACACTGCGTTTTTTTTCCCCCCATCCATTTTTGCAAAAAAAACGGATGGAAAAACGGCTGCAATTGTGTGCATCTGTTTTGATCCTTTAAATAACCGGAAATAAATTACAAATCTCTGGCACTTTCTGGGACCAGTAGATCTAAAAAAATGTTTTCGGTGAACTACCCCTTTAACTCCAAGGTTTTTTCAAATACTGGTGATATTGGATGTTAGCAGGAAATGTTTTACTGTACCTAACTTTACATTTTCCCTTATTTTGTATTTTGAAAATTGCTACACAAAATGCTTCGAGATATATTTAAAATATATTGGATAGTAGGAAACGACTTTTTAAAAGGTTAGCTTCACAAGTACTGCATCACAGCGGATTTTCTGCTGCGGATCCGCAGCAGATTTGACTAAATGAATGAACACAGCATCAAATCTGCTCCATCAAATTTGCTGCGGATCCGTAGCAGATCTGCAGTAGATTTGACAATGCGGATTTAATGCTGTGTTCATTCATTTAGTCAAATCTGCTGCAGATCTGCTGCGGTGCGGTACGTGTGAAGCTACCCAAAATTAGATACATAAATATTTTTTTAAGCTATAAACTCAAAAAAGGAAAAAAAAAAATAATGTTAAAAAATAGACAATACAACACAGCCTGTCTCAGCTTTTCTTCTCCTTTTTGGGGGGTTCTGGTCATTCTTTAATGTTTTGACATTTACTAAATGATAACTATGGGAAGCTATCAACATATTGCAAATTCTGCCAACATTTCAATGCTACAATGAACAGGTATATAAATAATACTAAGAAAAGGTTTGAGAACAACCTAGCCCAGAGACAGAAAAACTGAAAGTGATATGATTTACCCGCACACTCAACCATGTCCACATAAACATCTTCGTGTTCAAACTCCACCGATTCCTCAAGAACGTCAGTCTGATTAGCTTTCTGTTTTTCCTAGAAAATGGTAAGAAAGATTTATGTCAGCAGCAGGAAAAGTATCCAGAAAATACAAACACAAGTTCCTAGTTTTTTATTGTTCATATTTTGCTATTGTCATTTATTGGAACTGAAAAGTAACTTAAAGGAAAACTCTGGTGGGGTGGGGGGGGGGGGGCAAAGATAATTTTTATACTTATCTTCACTGCACATTCTGGCGTTCATCTGAATTTCTTCGACGATCGCCGTCTTCTGTTCTTCTCTATTTCTCTATTGAAAACTCCCACCCCTCCATTCATTGGCTCAGATGGCTTATAGCTTGCCCAACCCTTTAGCATGACTGCATGTACATTATTTAGTTAAATTGTGTAACTGACAAGCCAGGGACTAATCACCAGGCACCTCGGCGGGGGGATCGCCGCAATTGGCCCAATATTACAGAAGGATCAATCGCAGAGAGATGTGTCGGGAGGGGGGGAGGTGGCTTCTGACAGCTCTCCTTACTCTGTTCACCTCCATTGTGTGGGAGGAGTTTAGATTTGAGAGAGGGGATAAGACTTCCAGCACAAAGCCCTAATACACACACAGACACAAATTAACTGCCTCCTACTTAGTCTTCGTCTCTGTCCTCTGTTGATGTATGTAAACATTGCCTCTGTCCCCTGTTTTTGTACATAATAGCTTCCCCTGTTCCCTGTTGCTGTACATAAAAGTCTTTCCTATCCCCCATTACTGTTCCGATACCTGATAGTTGTTCCTTGCCCTTGTTGCTGTACCTGATCATCGCTCCTATTGGTGTACCTATACTATTGACGCCACTATTACTGTATGTGATTGTCACTCCTGTTAGTATACCTGATTGTTGATGCTGTTACTGTACGTGATCATCACTCCTGTTAGTATACCTGATTGCCGTCACTGTTACTGTATGTGAAATTTAAAAAAAATTACTGCTAATCTTATAAGCCCTATAACATCCTATAAAGTAAAATACGAAACAATGCCAACACAGAGTGGACATATTGTAAATGTGAATTCTCTCATTTGTGTTTCCTGACTATCTTTGTTACAAGCAGAGAATTTGAAATCTAGAAAAATGCTAATTTTTTATGACATTTTTTATGAGTTTTTGACAAACAAAAGGTTAATGTATCTTTTAAAAATGAAGTACATTTTATCAGAGAAAACAATCACAGTATCAATTTTAAGTTTTAATTATAAATCGTGACCGGTCAGATTTAAAAAATAGGGCTCAGTCCTTAATGCCAAAAGTGGCTGCGGGGTAAATAGGCACAGTATACCCAGCAGGACCAGACAGTTCCAGCAGCACCAGACAAACAGGTGATAAGAACCAAACTGGACCCACGTACGTGTAGTAACTAATGATGAGCGAGTAGTAAAATATGTGAAAGCTTTGAATGTCGAATCCCATTGAAGTCAATGGGAGATAAATGTTTGTTTCTTGGAAACCTATACCATATCTGCTTTATATATATATATATATATATATATATATATATATATATATATATATACTGTATATATATATATATATATATATATATATATATATATATATATATATATATATAAATATATATATATATATATGCCTTGTAGTACCTATCTCTTGTACCTAGATGCAATGAGCATATAATTGTTAAAGGGAGGGGGAATTTTTCTAGGTTTACACTATGTAAAAATGACGTCCATCTTTCATAATAACAGCCATCATTGCAAAAATTACAGCCATTATTTTTTAAATAACGAACGTAATTTTCTCAATGACGGCCATTGTATGAAAGTGTTAACCTAGCCTATGACTGTTACATGGCTGCAATCCTAATAATGACAGAGGTAAAAGTCACCCCGGATCCTGGGACCTAAACACAAGTTCCTCTATAAATATAATAATGCAATATTAATCAAGAGCGTATTTATTTTTTTAATTCTCTATACACATTTTCACAGGGCTGTTTTTCTAAGTTATTGACTTAGTGTACTTGGTATTTGCTTTTTACTCTGGAGAGCTATCGGATATTCTGTGCAGAATTCATTATCTGGATTATACGTTTCGAGGGGCATTGCTTGCGTTTCTAGATTTTGAATGGCAACAGTATATATGAGATTATTACATTTTTTCCTCATATAAAACTAAATATAAGATCAATGCAAATTAATACCTAACAATATAGTAACAAACTGATAAATTAAAGAAAGGCCACAAACACAAGACCATACATTAGTTATTAATGTTATTCAAAAGCTGTTTTATTTATAGATGTCAGAACATTAAAGTGTGAACACAGCCCAAGGGGACCTTTCAGGTGGAATGAGCATATAAAATGGTTTATACCGCCTTATAGGCAATAAAAACATATATTGACTACTTCTTTCCAGGACTGTAATACTTGGATATTACTCAGAAGTGGATGGAAAAGTAAAAAAAATACATTATATTTCCTATTACTTTTGAATCTACTCCTGACTTTGGGTCCATGCACACTGAGCAGAAGAGGCGGAATTTACAAGCAAAGTCCGCTTGAAATTCTACCTGCGCCGCAGTTATAATTTTTCAGTGAAAAACAGGGAACCCACAAAAGATATTTCTGAATGGAAAAAATCTATCATATGAACATGTCCTAAAAGCCAGTGTACCATCAGGTACATTGTTTTAAGATTTTTATATCAATAGACTGTCACTGTGGCGGGGATGCTGGTGCCGTGGTCCTTTGCTTGAACTGTGGCCTGGTTCCTGTGCACGGCGCCGGTCTATTACTGGTCACCGGTCCGGCTGAAGCACTGGAGATGAGCCAGCCCGCCCCTAGTGTGATGAAACCTTAAACCTTCTGTGACATGACTCCATTGATTCTAATGGAGCAGTGTCACAGAGGGTAGGGCAGAAAGTCACGGTGATGGCGGGCGGGCCCATCTACAGTGCCGACTCGGGGCCTGGAAATAAACTGCGTCATACAGTGCAATAAAACAGCTATATAAATACACCTTTCAGAGATTTATCACTGTATGCCCGATTTTTGCGTAAACCACTTGGGCGGGGTGTGTGTGTGGGGGGGTGTAGCCTGATTTATCACGATTTCACGATTCAGGACTGCAAACAATAAGGTTGGGTTCACACTGCGTTTTTGCAATCCGTTTTTTTCATTCGTTGTTTGCAAAAAACGGATGAAAAAAACGGATGCATTTGTGTGCATCCGTTTTTCCATTGACTTCCATTGTAAAAAAACAGATCAAAACGGATCCGTTTTTTTTTTTACGGACACAAAAGTAGTGTCAGCTACGTTTTTGTGTCCGTCAAAAAAAAGGATCCGTTTTGATCCGTTTTTTTTTTTACAATGGGAGTCAATGGGAAAAAAACGGATGAAAAAAACGGATTGCAACCCAGCCTAAGAAATCATGGCAGCAGTCTACACCTGGTCTGGAGCTGGTCTTGCTATGTCCCCCCTAATGTATTATCAGTTCACTACAAAAAAATTCAATTACAAGGCAGAGAAAAGGAGTCACTGCTGAAGCTGAAGTGAGCATGCGCCGGATTTGAATGGCGCCGCGCTGCGGGACACCAATCAGCTGCGGTGAGTATACGTGCGTAGGTGGCAAATAATAATTTTTTGTGAACTGCTTCTTAAAGGAAGAAAGTTTTGCTTAAAAATAAACAGTCTAAAACTTTCATGATGGCCCCAGCTGACATTTTGTAGACAATACATGCCCCCTGGGAGTGCCCCAATGACCCAGAAAGGACCTTACCAATATGAAACTGGCATCTGTTCATTTAGATCTGAGGAGCAGTACCCTTTCAGAACCCACTGAAGATGCTGCAGCATAATGCGCTGCTCAAGGCTGCGTCGGTTACTGTTGTTCTCCAAGCCTCTATAAATCAGCCCTGCAGAGGATTTCATAAGTACTCAAATTTAATCAGTTGCTAGATGGGAATGTGCTGTGTTACAATGAAGAAGGGATTCAGCCATTTGAGGACACTTGATAAGCACTACCTTTGCCTCCAGCTAAAGAACAGCAGCTGTCTTCGCTCGGCTAGGAAAATGTGTAGAATTTAATTGTAGCGCTGCTCACCTAAAGCAATACCCTATATATATATTTTGTAACTTGAACTACTTACTATTTTTCCTGTAAGGTTTCTGCATATAAAAACTGAGGAGTGTATATTTCAATTTCAATTTGGATGTGTTAAATACAATATATTCTGAAAGACTGCTATATACACGTTATAATATACAAGAAAGGCCATCTAAAAAAGTGGCAGCGCGACAAAACTATAGAGATAGACGAATGTAAACGTCTGAACTCCAGGTAGAGGTTAAAAAAATGAAACTTCTGCAGAAGCATAATGCATTACTTACCTATCTATTCCAGTTTTGAAACTACCAAAAATCCATTAGTTTTTTTTTGTTTGTTTGTTTGTTTGTTTTTTGGGGGGGGGGGGTTGTTCTGTTTTGTGTTTCTGCACTTCCTGGTTGAACAGTTGTACACAGTACTACAGGTTCCAGAATGCAATGCTTTCTCTCAGCTGTTCATCACAGTCCCCCACCCTGCTCATTCCCCGCCCAAATCTATTTCAGAACATCTAGGCTGTGTTCACACATTGCAGTTTCATTGTGTTACTGAATTATTTGCAGTACTTTATGATTTCATTGTTGTCCCATCCACACAGCACACAGTTACTACCTGTAACACCACACAACACGCTGTATTCTCTACCTGTAACACCACACAGCACGCTGTATTCTCTACCTGTAATACCACACAGCACGCTGTATTCTCTACCTGTAACACCACACAGCACGTTGTATTCTCTACCTGTAACACCACACAGCACACTGTATTCTCTACCTGTAACACCGCACAGCACACTGTATTCTCTACCTGTAACACCACACAGCACACAGATACTACCTGTAACACCACACAGCACGCTGTATTCTCTACCTGTAACACCACACAGCACTGTATTCTCTACCTGTAACACCACACAGCACGCTGTATTCTCTCCCTGTAACACCACACAGCACGCTGTATTCTCTACCTGTAACACCACACAGCACGCTGTATTCTCTACCTGTAACACCACACAGCAACACTGTATTCTCTACCTGTAACACCACACAGCACACTGTATTCTCTACCTGTAACACCACACAGCACACTGTATTCTCTACCTGTAACATCACACAGCACGCTGTATTCTCTACCTGTAACACCACACAGCACACTGTATTCTCTACCTGTAACACCACACAGCACGCTGTATTCTCTACCTGTAACACCACACAGCAACACTGTATTCTCTACCTGTAACACCACACAGCACACTGTATTCTCTACCTGTAACACCACACAGCAAGCTGTATTCTCTACCTGTAACACCACACAGCACGCTGTATTCTCTACCTGTAACACCACACAGCACGCTGTATTCTCTACCTGTAACACCACACAGCACACTGTATTCTCTACCTGTAACACCACACAGCACGCTGTATTCTCTACACCCTCGATAAAGCAAGTACGTGAAACGCGCGTCGGGTGAGTGGTATGGTGGTCACTGCACTAAGGACATATGGGTAGTATTTATATATGTCATTGTGGATCTGTACGCACTTTATATGGCACTATGCATAAATTTGGTTAACTACATGCCCAATGCCCAGTGCTCCGTTTGTGTAAATTTATTTAATTAATTTATTATATTTGTATTGTGGACATTCATTGCATTGTTTAATTTACTACCACCTATTTGTTGGGGATCTGTCTATGGGTCAGCTCCTATACTGTTTTAAAATATTTTGTTGTAAATATATTTTCTTTATATATGTTAATAAAGCAAACCAATATATTTTCTTAATTTCTGGTCCTGCATTTTTCATTAGTGGGGTTGTTACATCACACAGCACGCTGTATTCCCTACCTGTAACACCCACAGCATGCTGTATTCTCTACCTGTAACACCCACAGCATGCTGTATTCTCTACCTGTAACACCACACAGCACTGTATTATCTACCTGTAACACCACACAGCACGCTGTATTCTCTACCTGTAACACCACACAGCACGCTGTATTCTCTACCTGTAACACCACACAGCATGCTGTATTCTCTACCTGTAACACCACACAGCACGCTGTATTCTCTACCTGTAACACCACACAGCATGCTGTATTCTCTACCTGTAACACCACACAGCACACTGTATTCTCTACCTGTAACACCACACAGCATGCTGTATTCTCTACCTGTAACACCACACAGCACACTGTATTCTCTACCTGTAACACCGCACAGGACGCTATATTCTCTACCTGTAACACCACGCAGCACGCTGTATTTTCTACCTGTAACACCACACAGCACACTGTATTTTCTACCTGTAACACCACACAGCACACTGTATTCTTTACCTTTAACACCACACAGCACGCTGTATTCTCTACCTGTAACACCACACAGCATGCTGTATTCTCTACCTGTAACACCACACAGCACGCTGTATTCTCTACCTGTAACACCACACAGCACGCTGTATTCTCTACCTGTAACACCACACAGCACACTGTATTCTCTACCTGTAACACCACACAGTACGCTGTATTCTCTACCTGTAACACCATACAGCACAGTGTATTCTCTATCTGTAACACCAGACAGCATGCTGTATTGTCTACCTGTAACGCTGATATTGGAATAAAGTAAAGAACTTTTAGATTTTTTTTTATCTTTTCATTTCCATGCACATATTACGATCAAGCATCTTTTATCTTTGAAGTTGAGCCGCACAATAAGCCTCTGATCCTCTCTGCCGTTTAGCATTATTTACTTGTGTTACTGCATCATTTTTGTAAATACGCTGCAGTACTGCAATGACACTCCAACATGTGTGAACACAGCCCTAATTTCACTGCACACTTCTGCCCAATCAGAGAAATCAGTGCAACACCTGCTTCTGGCTGGTCAGAGATAGTGAATCACTCAGGGGATTGGGGGATCCAGCAAAGCTTCCTGGGTGATCACACCCTGCCCCGTCTGCATCATCAGCCTGTGCTCAGCAAACACACACAATGTGAGACAGAGGGATGGAATATTTGTCTCCTAAGGGGGGATAGCAGTGGGAGCAGGAGACAATGTGGATTGGCACAGGGGCCATTTTTTTTTCACTTCCTGGATTTCTATCAGCTACCAGTGTGGCAGAACCGCACAGATATGGTAATACATTATATAGACACATCTATATAACTTTTAATGTACTTTTAATAGAAAACAAGTTTTCCTTATCTGGAGTTCCCCTTTAACCCCTTCCCTCCTGGGCAATTTTTGGTTTTTGCACTTTAGTTTTTTCCTCCTCTTATTTTACAGGCCACAGCATTTGCATTTTTTCACCTAGAGATCCATATGACACCAATTATGCTGACAGGAACCGGCTGTCACACTCGGCTCCCAGCACACCGGAGCGTATGGCACCAATGGCGTCCTTAGCTACCTTCTGGCAAGGTTTCTAGGGGTGCCACAGCTCCTTCATTAGTTGTTGCTTGCTTGCCTGCGATAGAGCCTTAGTTCCTGAGTGTTTACTTGACCTTGCATTTGTATCCTGATTGTACTCCTGGTTTTCTGATAAGATATGCACATATACAGCCCGAATTTGCTGAACTGACTCACCCATAAAAGTCAATGGACCTCATTTCCTAATAATGCATGAATTATAAGCCGTTATACTGTCATTTGTGTCAGGGTTTTGCGCTAAATTCATTTATGTAGCACATTCCCTATGTAAATCTGGAAGGTTTTTCACAGGACAAAACTAAAGCTCGACCATCTGGCTACACTAGAAGTGGCTGGTTTTTAGAATAGAAAATCCATTAAAAAAAATGACTGTTTAGTAAATCTGTTGGTTGTGGTGGGTTATGGAGGACAAAAATGACGGGTTTTTCGGGTTTTTGTCGCAGACCTTTAGTAAGTATATTGGAACACCAAACCGAAAGGGAAAATGGACAAAAATCCAACATTTTTCTGAAAAATTTCGGGAAAAGGTTAGTAAATCAGCCTCAATGAGTTCTTGAAAAATGCAGACTGCATACAGACGCCATCAGTATGCTGCCCGTATTTGCAAGTTGTTTCCCAGGCAACCCCTATTGGGACGGGCTTGTGACATAGTCCAAAATACCAGCCCCAGCCTAGATAGTATATGGATGATAACTCTTTTTCCTGGATCCATCTGGCTTTAGAATAATAAATAGGCTACTCACACAGAATATTACTTACTTTTTTTTCTCTGTTAGCGTTACCACCTACACATATTATCATTACATTCACATACTATATCAAGTTTCGTTTGATTCCTTCTTGATACGTTATTTATTTTGTCTGTAAGTGTATTTCAAAGCATAGCTGACTATGTGATTCAGTTTTCTTCCCTGAAAATGGGCCATTGGCCTTATGAGTCTGCAATACCAATGTAGTACTGATAAGTGATATCATAGAGTCTTTAATACAGTATTGCTCTATAATATTATATGTATAATAATAATAATTAATAATAATAATATTAATATTAATAATATGCATGTGTAACAGGGGCGGATTGACTTTACTATAGGCCCTGGGCTGTTCACCACGCCTGGGCCCCCCACCCCACTGTAACTATGGCCGCACAAGCGTGGTGTTCATAGTACATGATAGATAATATCATAATGCCCTAATTTGTGCATTTTTTTGCAAATCATGACAGAACTCTAGCCTGGAGACAATACACCACTGAAAGTATAAGTCTTTTTGGGTGGCCATGGGCCCCCCAGGAGCTCAGGGCCCCGGGCTACAGCCCGAACCGGACCTATTATACTCCGCTACTAGAGATTAGCGAACTGGGTTCGGGTTCGAGTCCATCCGAACCCAAACGTTCAGCATTTAATTAGCGGGGGCTGCTGAACTTGGATAAAGCTCTAAGGTTGTCTGGAAAACATGGATACAGCCAATGACTATATCCATGATTTCCACATAGCCTTAGGGCTTTATCCAACTTCAGCAGCCACCGCTAATCAAATGCCGAAAGTTTGGGTTCGGATCGACTCGAGCATGCTAGAGGTTCGCTCATCTCTATCCGCTACTGATGTGTAAAACTGGATTTACAGGGGTAGTCTATTCTTGACAATCCCAACATGGTGGAAGAGCAATCATTAGTTATGTAAGGGGAAAGATTGGCAGTAAGATTTCTATTTTTCTGAGGGGCCACCATAGGGAAAACTAAGCATACGGGCATGTGCACACTTAGTAATTTTCACGGATAACTTGCCACAAATTCCGCCACTTGCCCCCGCACATTCCCGCTTTACTCTTTGTCCATCCCATTGATGCCATTCTATGCTCGTACAGATTCCGCCATCCGCCCAAGGAATTGACATCTGCGAGAATTACTCAGTGTGCGTATACTGTACCCTAACACTGTGACTATACAAATCAATTGTATATATTGGTCTTCCAGAACAAAGAGTCTTTATAACTGCTCTTCACTCAGACCACAAGATAAGGAACAAAGGGTTTCCCCGTTTAAATGCAGAATTCTCCTAATATATATATATGAAAAGGGAATTTCTTTCATTTCAGTTGATAACCCTTTAAACTACAGTGACGCATACACTTAGGATATTCTGAATTGAGCTTAATTATACCATTGGACTCTTACATATAGACATATACTTGTTGGAGCATAAGATGGAGCTAGAGAGCTTAGTTAAATTTTGGCTTCTATAGAGTGAGAAAAAAAAATTAGATATCCACCTCCGATCTGGTAATTGGAGACTGCAGGTCAATACTGCAGACACTTGCGTTATCTCATGCTTTGCTACCTCTCTGTCTATTTCAGGGTCGTGATATAAATTTTAATAAGTTAACTACTGAGTCTTATGCTTTATAAATGGAAATCATTAAGTGGATGTGTAGTGTGGGTTGGATTCCATAGCCATAAACACCCCAATTTGTACAAAGCAGGAAAGCAAAGTAAAATCTCATTTGGAAATTTTCTCTGCAGCAAATTGAGCACAGTGAAAAAAAAAAGTACAGTTCTATCTTCTCTCTTCCATTACTTTTTAACTTTTTTTTTTTGCATTAAGATAAGTATATTCAGAGAATGGCATGCAACATTTAAAATGAAGATATACCTGAAAACTATGGATCTCATTGTATTAGAATCATGGATGTAAAAAAAAAAACATGTGCTGTAAGACTTTAAATCATACACATTTGCACAATTAGCAGAAATAATATTTCAAGTGACACTGTCACCCCGTTTTTGCATTCTGATTTCTCTACACAGGTGTAAAAGGTAAATCCACCTAGCACAATCTGCAGTTGATAAAAGATCACTTTTTATTTGAACAAGCACCATGACGTATGATATAAAATAAGGTATGAAAAATGCTAAATTTACCCTTTACACCTGTGTAGAGAAGTCAGAATGCAAAAAAGGGGGTGACAGTGTAACTCCATGGCCTGGTTCCCGGTGTATTCCTGGGCACCGGCCTGGCCTGAAGCAATTCAGCCGGGCCGTCCCGCCCCCAGTGGGTGGAAACACCCTCTCCTCCGTGATACGTCTCCATTAGAATCAATAGAGCCACATCATAGAGGGGAGGAGGTTTCTTCCCACTGGGGGCGGGCCGGCCCGCCTCAAGTGCTTCAGTCCAGGCCAGTGCTCGGTTATACATGAACTCCGTGCAGGGAACTGGTTCAAAAAAAGGACTGCGGCACTGGCATCCCCGTGTCGGCGTCGGTCTATTTATGGTAAAAACAAAAAAGCGATGTACTGCTGGTACATTCGCTTTAAAGTAAAGCATTGGGACTATTTATGTTCCCAATTCGAGAACATAACTCGGAAAGGCAGCTTTTTTTTATATATAGACAGACACTAAGAAGCATCATGATCATTATTAGCGACCTTCTATGCAATGAGACTGACGCCTCTCCTTGCTATGTTCCCGAAATGGGAGCATAGCCTAAGGTTCTATCCATACGTCAGTATATTGTTTCACTCCGCAAATCTAAGTCCGCAATATTTCCTCCCCAATCTGCAAAATTCCATCCATATTGCATCCGGAATTTTTGCTGATCCGCAAAAATTTTAAAAGTGTACTTAATAAGAAACGAGTCAATATTAGCAGATTGAGGAACTGTATTTTTTGTGGATAGCATCTGCAAAAATACGGATCCCATAAAGTTCTAGTGGTGCGCCTGTGAAGGTGTTTCAGTCCGTACTAGGGTCTGTTATTGGGGTTGTGTGTGGTATTGCTGCTAATATTACACGCACAACCTGAGGACAGATGAACACTGTTTTTAGGATGAAGTAACTATGTTTTTTAATGATCCTGGATAACTCCTTTAAAGGGCTAGTTCACAAAATTTCTTTCAGATCAACTGGTCCCAGCAAGCGCAAGAGATTTGTAATTTACTTCTATAAAAAAATCTCAAGTCTTCCCATACTTATCAGCTGCTGTATGTCCTGCAGGAAGTGGTGTATTTTTTCCAGTCTGACACAGTGCTCTCTGCTGCCACCTCTGTCCATGTCAAGAACTGTTCATAACAGTAACAAATTCTCAGAGAAAACCTCTTCTGCTCTCCAGACTGGAAAGAATACCACTTCCTGCAGGACACACAGCAGCTGATAAGAATGGGATGCCTTGTGATTTTTTAATAGAAATAAATTAAAATCTCTGGTAATTGCTGGGAATTTTTTTTGTGAACTACCCCTTTAAAGGTGTTTTCTGTGGAGCAGAAAAAAATATTAAATTCCCTTGCTTCCCAATGCTACACTTCTGCCCTGCTGTAATTTTGGAAGTACAGTATATCTTCTGAGACAGGGGGTGGGTATTGTATCGTGATCATTAAATGCAAGCAATACCCACATATGATGACCGGGATACACTACCCCTCCCGACAAATCTATATGTCCAAGACGACAGCAGGGAAAAAGTGGAGCACTGAGAAGTGAGTAAAGCTAACACATTTCCTGTTTCCTGGATAACCCTTTTATTATGCTGACCTATAGGGCAACACTTTAAAGTTAAAGGTTTGTGCTTATAGTGTTAATTTTTGCACAACTATGATTTTGCTGCTTTCCTATTGATAAAACAGCAGAGCTTGTTCTCTGCCATTTTTATATGTTATTTGTTTCCCTTGTACAAGTCATCATATTGAAGTGAAAAATATGCTTTAAAATATATACATCACTAGAAATGAGCAAATCTTTTAAAAAATTTGGTTCACAATGGCAAATTTTTACAGCAAAATTTGAGAACTTCGCAAACTGAACTAAACAAGTCTATACTTACCTGTCTGCACTCCCCCAGTGTCCTCTTCTGTGTCTTTAGCCACCTCCAGCCCACTCTGGCAATTACTGACAGAGTGACAGCCCGCTCAACCAATCACTGGCCACAGTGCTTTCACCTCAGTCAGTGATTGCCTACTGGACTGGAGGTGGCTAGTGATTGCCTACTGGACTGGAGTGATTGCCTGAGTCGACTGGAGGTGGCTGAAGACACAGAAGGGGACACCGGGGAAGTGCAGATAGGTTAGCAAACCTTTTTTATTAAAAAAAAATGTAGAAAAAAATTGCTGTGTCAATGAAGTAATTTTTTTGCTAAATTTGAAGAGAATCCAACTTCGCTTCGTTTGTCCCTAATATAAGAGTAAAGACAATTTTAAAATTATCACTTTATTTAGTCTTCATACACAAGGCCATATTGAGGCTCCATACGGGATAATTAGCTGACTGGTGAAGATTTGCCTGGTGGGGGTTTGACTGCTGGGACCCTTACCAATCCCAAGAATGGAGGTCAAATGTCTGCGCTGATACTCTAATCATTGGGAGGACGATTGACCTCTATTCTTGGGATCATCTCGTTATCCTGTAATCATAAACAAACCAGTTTTCTATAGATGAATGGATAGAAAAATGTCTGACATTTCTTTGTATACCTGTGGACTAACTGTTAGAGCATTGATTACAACCCCCCCCCCCTTCCCCCCTTCCCTGGTCCTTCACTTATTTCCAATTTCATTCAGCTGACTACTGCTGCCGTTTTTTTGTTTGTTTGTTTTTTTGTACCTTTTTCCCCCAAAGTAAATTGCTTTTAATGTTTTATTCTGACACTTGGATGGCTTCCTTATTTTACTCATACCTTCTCATTTTATGACCTTCACATTTATACCAAATATTACACCTTACACACTTAGGGCTCGTTCACACAGAGCAAAAGCAGCTTCATTTCTGCGCTGAATCAGCGCTGAAATTTCAGCCGTTAAAATAGGTGCAGAGCTAATTTCCATTGTGTTGAATGGAAATTCTGCTCTGCAGTTCACACGGTGGAATTTACGCACTGAACTAATCCGCTTTCCGCCAGAAGAATGAAAATGTTCATTCTTCCGCTAGCGGAAGCCTATACAAACCAATGGGGCTCTGATTTTCTGTTTCAGCGCGGAATACAAGCGTTATACAAGCGGAAATTACGCGCTGAATCAGCGCGGAAATGGGAAAAAAAGGGGGGAGGAGGGTTCTAGTATATATTCTGGTGTAGTCTAGTTTACTGGCCAAATACTCGCTGAATTTCAGCGCTGAATGCATGCGGATTCAGCGTGGATTCCTCGAGTATTCCGCGCTGAATTTGTGAAAAGCTGATTACGAGCTGAACACACAGGGATTCTGCTTACATTCTACTTATATTCTGCTCGGAATTCAGCGTCAGTTGATTTCAGGCGGAAATATTTCCTCGTGTAATCCGCCCTTTTTGCTCTGTGTGAACTTGGCCTTAGAGCAACTACAATTTTTTTGTACTTGATTACCACTGTCAAATAATTTTATAATCATTTTCATTGTTTCAGTTAACAATTCTCTTTTTGGGGGCCATGTTTCAGGTCAAGCAGTCATAAAAAGTTTGTCAATTTTTGTAGGATAAGCCAATGTAACAGACAGCGATTGTGGACAGACTGTGCTACTCAACCATTTTGGCTTTGGGCCACACCAGAGAGTGGAGTCTAAGTGCCCTCTGGGTGTTCACCCTTTATCCTGCCCCAGGAGGCACACAATACAGGCAGGGGGTCACAAGTACAGATCAGAATACATAGAGAGTCAGAAGAATCACAGAATCGCACCATCGCTTGGAATACACAAATGCAACAGCACTCAGGCAGAGAGGGGCAGGTGCAGTTAGCTTGAATAGGTGCAGCTGACATTGGATTGGTAGACGTCAGTAACAGGTGGAGACAGACAAGCTGCCTCTATAAATCCAGAGCAGTTGGCCGCATGCGCACCCTAGTGGCCAGAGGTGTCATTGCAGCAGAAGGAGGAAGATGAGGGAATACATAACCAGACCCAAGGCGTGCTTGGAGCACAGCAGAAGAGCAGACGAGACGGCGTCGCTGCCAGTGTGTCTCATCTGGCAGCGTTACAGTGAACCATCTGAAGTGTATGATGGCTTCTGGACGTTCCCACGATGGCAGATATTTAGGGGAAAATAAATCGATTTCAACATGTATGATGCTTTGTTCCTGCATAAGCTACCTCTCCCCATTGAGATGAGCATGCTCTATCCTAGCAATTCCCATTATTAGCAAAAGGAATGACCAAAAAATAATAATTACGGTCTTTATTTACAGCCGTAATGATCAAAAACAGTATTTTCATCTAAAAAAAAAATGTGTAAACATAGCCCTAAGGTAAGGTTTACATAATATTTACTATATCGAAGTGTCTAGTGTTTGTACTACTTTATTGTTGATTTGTGGTGCTCTATAGCCGTACGTCCACACCATTTTATAGTGTGGAAATAAGACTATTTGCATAGAGTGTTTTGTTTCTAAGAGAAATGAATCAGAATAGGGCAGCAATTCAATTGCTAATGGTTATTGAACCAGTCTCCGTCTGATTTATTACTCATTCCTGTCTTGGATGCTGATGCCATAGATTTCATTCCTGCAGATGACTAAGCTGATTCCAGTGATATTTTTTTTTTGCTTTTGTTTTCCACACTTGTTTGATAGCAGAATTGGAAAGAAGAAAAAAAGTCGTCCCCCTGTCAACATCATTTAGAGAACTTGGAAACAGCATAGCCATTTTTCTTCATAATGGTAGCTGTATGAAAGATGACACCGTCGTTTCGCTTTAATAGGAACATCTGCCACCTGAGAAGAACCTACAAAATCCTGCCTCGTGATGGTGCTAGAAATGGACAACTGTTGCCATATACAAATGACATATTAAGCAACATGTTTCCAAATAGCTTATTGATTTTTCTTCTGAGATCAATAGTTCATAAAGATTAGGCTTAGCGGCATCAAATATATTTCTTGCGTTATTATTATTATAACCATATGAGCGTTGTGTATGCAAAGGAAGTAGTGGATTAGTCGTAGTGATTACACGATCCCCAGATGGTAGATCACATGATCATGCTGTGACTTTAAAGAGATCCAGCACAGTCATCACAGTAATATTTCTCACTTAGCTAGCCTCTTATTCCCTGTAACCTTAAAGTGTCACTGTTGTTTCTTTTCTTTGCAGAAATTAATAGTAAAGGTGATTTTAAGAAACTTTGTAATTGTGTTTATTAGGCAAATATGCCATTATCTGCATTCAAAAAGACTTTCCCCGGGTCCCCCCTCCTTCCTCTCTCTCATTCACTGCTCATTATCAGGAAATTTCGACTCTTTTACATCAGGGCCCTGTCTGTTCTATGGAGAGGGGAGGGGGGAGGAGGAAGGAGGGAGATTAGTCGCCAGCAGAGAGCAAAGAACAAAGGATTACACAGCGAGAACTGTGTGAAAGTATTCAGCGGTCAGAGAGGTCAGTGCTGACTTCAGAGGAGATAGCCTAGTGATGTAGCTGTAAATTAACTCTTTGTTGTGGTATTTTGGTGCCTCATCTCCCTCCTCTCCTCCCCTCTCCATAGAGAACAATAAAGAGAGGGGGAGAGCTTCAAACTTCTTTTTTTATGATAAAAATGCATTTTTCGGCTAATAAACCCATTTACAAAGTTTCTTCAAATCTCATGTACTATTGATTTCTGCCAAAAAAATGTAAACGACAGTGACACTTTAAGGGGTAATCTGGGCAGATTTTGTTTCTATACCTATATTATAATTTTTTTAATTAAAATTTTGTATTGTATATTATTATATGATATGTAAAACATAAAAGTAAGTAAAAAAAATAATAATAAAAAACGAGGAACACTTACATTTCTACGGTAGAGTGGATCCAGGAGGATAACTGCACCATGCAAATAGAGGTACTTCATTATAGGAACCTTAAAGTGTTACTGTCGTTTTAAAAAAACTTTTGACGTCCTAGAGAAATAAATTTTGATCGGTCTAGATCTGAGTGTTCAAACCCGTACTGATTGGGGGAACAAGCCAGGAGAGGACAACGCTGCAGCACATCCTCTCCCCACGTTCCTACTCTGTGTAAGAAAAAAAGACTCAGCTTTATAGACTTAGGGTGCGTTTACACAGAGAGATTTATCTGACAGATTTTGGAAGCCAAAGCCAGGAATGGATTTGAAAAGAGGAGAAATCTCAGTCTTTTATGACCTGTTCCCTGTTTATAGTCTGTTCCTGGCTTTGGCTTCCAAAATCTGTCAGATGAATCTGTCTGTGTAAACGCACCATTACATTATGAGCCCTACTCTTTTATCTTACATAGAGTGGGGAGAGGATGCGCTTCAATGCATCTTCTCCCAACTTGTTCTTCTGATTGTTCTCTATGTCTTCACAAACAAAAAAGACACTTTAAACCCTTTTCCAGAGCACCATTAACTTCTTGAACTTACTTAAGGAAGAGGAAACCCATTCATTTTGTTTCTTCTTTCTTGTTCCCCCACTTTTTTCTTCTCCTACTGATTTACCCAAACTCTAAGAAGTTGGATGCATGGTCCATGTTTTCCAGGCCTCCTTAGGGTTGCATCCAACTTCTCCAGCTGCAGAGAGTCAAATGTCGAGAGTTCAGGTTCGGAAAACGTTGCCTAACCTGTACAGTTTGGCATCTCCACTTGACACTAGTCGCGACACCTCCTGTGAATGTGTGGTTTAATAACCACTTGAGAAGCCACTAGATTGAAGATATTGCCATCTTAAAGCGAATGTACCACTAGGTACCTAGCTTTGTGTTTTTTACATGAGCCTGGCCCCCAGTGTGAGAAAACCCTCTCCCCTCTATGACGTGGCTCCATTAGAATCTATGTAGCTGTGTCACAGAGTGGAGGGGAGAATGTCATACTGGAGGTCGGCTGGCCCGCCTCCAGTGCTTTATGCTGGGCCGGTGCTCAATGAATAGCGTCCGCACAAGCCTGACAGGTAACGCAATGGAGAGTGCGGCTCTGGACGCACTCTCCATTGTTGGCTATGGTGAATTGGGATGTGAGCACACACAGATGCCCCTGCATCCCAAATCAATAAAAATTAAGTTTATTCGGCCAGGATAAACTTCACCGACACCAGCCGTTCTGTGACACGCCGAGTCACAGAATGGCTGGTGTCTTACAATGTGTGAACCCGACCTAATACCTTATACTTCATCATATGAGGCTTTATTGCATCCCTCTATATGCCTCTTACTACATTCTGCCATGTCTTAGATATGCTACTTTATTAGCTTGTGTATTGCAATATCCATGATAAAATAAATGTACTTACTCGGTGTACTTTTAATAGTTAAAATGTAATTTAAAGGCTGGTAATTATACTTCCTATTACTTCCTATTCTAACCACAATGTTCATTCAATGTAATAATCACCAACATCTATTTTGTCATATAAAAGCAACAATCTGCCAAAACAGATGATGTTATTAGGAATTTCCTCAAGAAGTAATTCAATAAGTGGTGGCGGAATAAGAAGGAAGACTGTAATGTTATTGAAATGTATGTGCATGTTTGTGTGTGTATGTTTGTATTCTTTTTTTTTCCAGTTTCTCTTGACATTGAGTGTTGCCATAGAAACTACCGATACTGTAGGAGGTTTGCTTCCGACAAAGCCAGGAATTTTTTGCTAGGCACGCTTATGAGTGCACGTAATGCTAAAATGCCAAGACACTGGTAACAATTCTGCTGTAGTCAGCACTTCAAGGAAACAAAGGTTTTAATCAACCTATAGTTAAAGGAAAAAGTAACTGAAAAAAAGACAAGGGAGAGGGTGAAATGTAGAATAAATTGTGCATATAGTGTGCCTAATTAAATAAAGTTTCTCTGTTCAATATACTGTAAGGGCACAGACACACAGGGCGGATCGGCAGCGCATTTCACTCGAAATCCGCTGCAAATCCTGGTAGTGTGATTTTCAATGGAGTACATACCCGTTGCAGAATTTTTATTCTGCAACGAGTATGTAACCCGGCCCCTTTAACCCCCTGCCGCCCGCAGCATACATTACCTGCTCAGTGCCGTGGCTACAGCCAATCAGTGACTGCGGCGGGGCCATGCACTGATTGGCTGAGCGGGACCGATGGGAGCCTCACATGTAGCCATGGTGCCGAGCAGGTACTCTATGCTGTGGGCTGTAGGCGGCGGGGGGTTGCAGGGCCCGGGTTACATACTTGCAGTGGAATGAAAATGTGGGTATGTAACCCCATTGAAAATCACACTACCAGGTTTCGCATCGGATTTCGCCGCAAGTGAAATCCACTGCGGATCCGGTGTGTGTGAAGGCACCCTAAGGCTATGTTCCCACAAATTATTTTTGCTCAGTATTTTGCAACCAAAACCAGGAGTGGATTGAAAAAACAGAAAGGCTATGTTGAATTTGAATAGATGGCCGCCATTTAATAGCAAATTACGGCCATTGATTCAAAACAGCGGCCGTAGTTTTAAAATAACAGCTATTATTTGCCATGAAATGACGGCTATCCTACTCAATATGTAGGTTCTGTGGGAGTACCGCTGTTAAGCAGATGAGAACTAATGGGTAAAGATGGGCCTTTATTAACCTGGCACTCTAATAGCAGTACCTCATGTAGTGTCCCTATGGAAAGGACTGTTTAGGAAAAATAATAGTTCTGCCGAGAACCTTTCTAGGGGTAGAAGATGGAGAAGTAGGAAGGACTTATCTTAACCTAGTGCCGGATCATTGTAATACATAAAATGTGAATTTGAGAGAGCCTAATGAGATGCTAAGGGGTTTAATGTATTATTTAAGAATTTTTAAATTCAGTTTTCATTCTGACCACTTAGCTTAAAACTAAGGCTGGGTTCACACTACGTTTTTGCAATCTGTTTTTTGGAAAAAAACGGATTGCAAAAAACGGATGCAAGTGTGTGCATCCATTATGATCCGTTTTCCCGATGACTTCCATAATAAAAAAAAAAAGGATCAAAACGAATCCGTATTTTTTTTGTGACGGACACAAAACGTGGTCGACCTAATTTTTGTGTCCGTCAAAAAAAAAAACTGATCCGTTAAACGGATTTCAAAAACGTAGTGTGAACCTAGCCTACGCTGAGACCTCCTGTTCAGTCCAGATAATTTCCCAGAAGTACAGTGAAAGATGACACCAATATATCGATAACAGAGATACACACAATAGCGGTTGCTCACAACTCCAACTCCAACCTCTTTAAGGGTGCCTTCACACCTACCGGATCCACAGCGGATCTCGCTTCTGCGGATTCGAAGCGAGAACCGCTGCGGATCCGGTATCAATTCACCCCTATGATAGCACATATTCGCAGCGGGATTGACATCCCGCTGTGAATATGTGCTTTAACTCCCTGGTGCCCGCAGCCCCGCCGTCGCATCCCCGGCGCATCCCCCCATCCCCGGCCACATCCCCCCATTTTTCTCCATCTAATGGGACAGGTCCTGTCTATTGTGCCTATTATCTACGGGGCATATTCTAGGGCAGTGATTTTCAACCTTTTTTGAGCCACACTTTTCATACTTAAAAAATCCCGGGGCACACCACCAACCAAAATGGCACAAAATGACACTAAAACAGTACATATTATACATATAGTTAATAAAATAGATTCTAAATGTATTTATACTCACTCAGTGTGAAACCTGGGCCTGTTTTCTTCTCCCCCCTGTGCTTCTCTCCACCATACTTCTCCCCCCTGCTTCTCTCCACCATACTTCTCCCCCCTGCTTCTCTCCTGTGCTTCTCTCCCCTGTGCTTTTCTCCCCTGTGCTTTTCTCCCCTGTGCTTCTCTCCACCATACTTCTCACCCCTGCTTCTCTCTTGTGCTTCTCTCCCCTGTGCTTTTCTCCCCTGTGCTTCTCTCCACCATACTTCTCCCCCCTACTTCTCTCCTGTGCTTCTCTCCTGTGCTTCTCTCCACCATACTTCTCCCCCTGCTTCTCTCCTGTGCTTCTCTCCCCCGTGCTTCTCTCCCCTGTTTCTCCCCCATCCCCAGGTTTCTCTCCCCCATTGTTTTCTCCTGTTTTACAGGGGCACCATAGTTTGGGGAGCTTACCCCGCGGCACACCCGACCATGTGTTGCGGCACACTAGTGTGCCACGGCACACTGGTTGAAAATCACTGTTCTAGGCAATACAGTACCATGACAAGGCTACACACAAAACATGAGTTGATAAAGTGGAGCACTGTGCACTAGCACTTTATTACATCCTGCCTAGTGTGAATGGTGTTCTAGGAGAGCTGACCAAACTTGTCGCTTTTCTGTGTTCCAGATAGGGGGAACTCTACTTGGTCAAGCACTCCACCCATCCCACCCAGGTGGTGCAATTATTTTTGCCGGTATAAGATGGATCTTGCATGCCCAGAACATAGGTGTATTATACGCCATAGTACAGTGGCCAGTGGAGAGGCCATAGTACAGTGTAGGGTCTGCCCCAAGCATGAGGTCACCTTAATGTGGTGGGGTGTTTTACACTGTTTGCAAATGATAAAGAGCCTCATTATTTTTGTGGGAAATTTTTTAGCAGTTGGGGGGCTGCTTTTAACTATTTTCATGTCTGTAGTGGGTCTGTATCTTGCCATTGTGGTGAGCTGTAGCATTTTTAGTTTTTTTTTGTGTTTATTACATCTGGTTATACTTGGTCATGCATTGTTTACGTATGTATGTATGTATGTATGTATGTATGACACATGTTAAAAGACCACTATCAGCCTATATGCACAATGTGGGCTGATCGTGGACTTTGAACATGTTGAAAATCATGAAAGTCTACTGCGCGTCGCTCCATGTAATAGGAGCGGCGGCAGCAGATCACCGCTGACTTCAATGGGCAGTATATTAGCAGTGTAGCAAGTGGGGAACAAGGGGCAAGAATGCACAGGCCTGACAGGTCAATTCTTTGGGCGGATAGTGGAATCTGCCTGAGCATAGAATGAATCCTATGGAGTGTGGCGGAACCCGCTTTAATTTCTTCGTTTGGGATCCATACCCTTATATCGTGCCATGTGATACGACCTTAATATTCTGACGGAACAAAACGCACCCTTTCATTTTATAATTTTATAATGGAAATAAATGGAAAATAGATCAAAACAGATGCACACAATGGCATCTCTTTTTCCATTGTTTTTTTTTTTTTTTTTTTTGCAAAAACTGATAAAAAACGGATTTCAAAAACATAGTGTGAACCCAGCCTAATTTTTATCTGTATCCACCCACCTATTAGTGCTTTGCATTACCTTCCTCGATACTTTGTTTGTCTTGATTTTAATACCTATGTTTTGTATTCTACCAATAAATTATATTGATTTTATACTCTATTGTCCATTTTTTAGGTTTTAAATATACGCTTTGTTTAGTTTTTCGCATAATTTCCTTCAGATGTTATTTAATATTTTTATTTTGTCCTTCTGCAAAGAAATCAATACTTCTTTTTATATTCTAGGGGAATCGACATCAAAGAATTAGAAAACAACTAATATATGAGAATGTCAGAGAGAACGTTTTTGCGGGATGTTGGCATTTCACGCCTTATGCCATTTGCTAATTGAACCTACATTTACATTAATACTTTTCCTCATCATTGTGTAAGCTGCAAAAATTGGTAGCAATGAATCTACGCCCCAATAAATAGAGAAGAGGATATCTCGGTAGACGGTTTCTCAAACAATTCCAATTACGGCTTCTCTAGATCATTTAACAGCCCATAAGAAAGTATAGCGGCTCTTGGCCGTTGCAGCAAAAATACTGAAACAGAAATCTCATTAGGAACAAATCTCTCGGTAAAGAAATGCACTGATCAAAACTCCGGCTCCCTTCAGCAGTGGTACAGGGTCTGGTCGGGCAATAGGTTACATCAATGTGGGAATATATATGTAATTAAAAACAGAAAGGTTACTGGGGACACTGCACCACCGTTCCTTCCTATAGTCTTTAAAATCTTTAATGTTCCCGGTTTATTTTTGGCACATATTCTCATACAATGACAACAGTGATTGAACGCTATTATGTAGTATACCTTCACATAGCGCCGGGGACCGAAAACCTATGATAAATGCATATGGCAGATTGTATTGGCTTTCAAAGCTACCCTTAAGGCCCTATAACACGAACCGATTATTGCCTGTATTCGGTCGATTATCGGCTATTACTGCCGATAATTGTTTTGTGCAATAGAAGACAACGATCAGCTGATATGAACGATGTCGGCTGATCATTGTCTGTTGTCTTTCAACATGTTGAAAGAAAAACAACCTTGATAGCAACAATCTGCTGTCGTTGCTTCATGTAAGGACCAGTTCACACTGAGCAAAAACTGGGGAATTTTGCGTCAGAGCTCTCCGCCGCCGATTCCCACTGTCCTCAGTGTCCTGCAGTGTCTGAATAAGAAGGGCGCTCCTCCGCTTCCTCCCCTCTCTGCTCAAAGAATTGACATGTCAATTCTTTGCGCGGAGAGCAGCGTGAGACAATTCAGATGTTTGTGTGGGAGACAACAACAGACAATTCCGACATTTTTGCTCAGTGTCAATGGGTCCCATCTCCTATGGGCTTCTATGGGCTATCTGTCCGGGAAGCCCCCCTGCAGCCCCCTCCCCCCCTTCCACTTACCCATTTGCTGTTGGCACATGTAATAGCATCAGCAGTGAGTGGGGAACAAGGAGCAAGTGAGCGTTGACCTGACAGGTTGGGGCTCGCTTGTTCCAGGAGATCGCCCCTTGTAATAGGGGCTTTAAGCATGGTACGGTAATGAATGATGCTTGAGTTAAATGTGCCCAGTTTACACATGTTCTGTAACTCACAGAAGTATACCTATTTTATATCATGTTCAGCAAATGGAAATCCAGATGTTAACACTAGTAACAATGTGTATGGGCATCAACTATTGATTTGCTAAAGAAACAAAATGCTGGGACTAACAAGTAAATAATTTAGTTTGTGATATAGGATGTGTACGAGTGGTTCTCTGGTTTATTGTTAATGGAATTCCCAGGTTGCTCCCATGAAGGTATCTGCTGATGAGACATGCATGGTATATAGGATTTCAATAAAAAGTGTTCTTGTAATAAGAATTGTACGTTCGGAGGACTGATTTAAAGGGATCGGTAACATGTTTCTTGTTGACTGAACCATAAGCTGTATGGAACAGACTCTCTTATTACAACTATCGATTATTCAATGGGAAACACTGTACTGTATGTCTCTGAAACGCTTCATAAACATTTCATAGTTTAGAAATCCCTTAGAAGAGAAACTCCAAGTCATTAGGCTGCGCCAGACAACTTCTTCCCAAGTGATTGATAGATCATAGATCTCTTCATCTATATAGATATGGAGAAGACTATCATTTAAGTACAGGGGGGCAGGGAGAAGCCAGCTGGGACCACCCCAATGACTTTAAGCCCACTCCCAGTGCTGGGGTCCTGGGTTTACATCACAGGTGATCCAGGTTTGACCGAGACAAGTTGGCAAAGTTTCTATTTTTTTACAGTGATGAGTGGACGTTATGCGGAAGATTTATCAAATATGGTGCAAAGTAAAACTGGCTCAGTTGCCCCTAGCAACCAATCAGATTCCACCTTTCATTCCTCAAAGACTCTTTGGAAAATGAAAGGTGGAATCTGATTGGTTGCCGGGGGCAACTGAGCCACTTTCACTTTACACCATGTTTGATAAATCTCCCCCTATACTTTTATGCAGCAGGTGTATAATTCCAGCAGCTGTTGTTGATATGTTTGTCAATCGGAGTAGTAGTTATGCTAAGCTTTACATCAGTGGTTATGGTACATTTCATTACATTAGGGGTGCTGTTTTATTGTTTAGATGCTAACTTGCTTTACTGAGACAGAATTAGATCATGAAGGATTACTTTTTATGTGCTCGGCAACTAATATATACAGTTATATGCTTATAAAATGAGAACTCATATAAATGAGCTACTAGGTGGTATAGAACTCCGCACCTGTTAAAGAAAATGAATGTTTTGGAGAATGACCTTTGTTGGAGATGTAAGACCCACTCAGGGACACTGTCTCATATCTTAACATGACCCAAAATAAAAAAAATTCTGGTCTATGATTACACAACACATACGTGATATATGTGGATGTGATATGCAATCCTACACTTATTCTTCCATGGGTGCCAACCCCTACATTCACCCCTAAACGTAATAATCTCCCTACATTCCTACTAACTGCGGCAAAATTGCTCATCCCTCTCCATTGGAGAGATGATTGCCCTTCAACACTCATGGAATTAATAGAAAAAAAACGCAACAAATAGCCCGACTAGAAGAACTATGCAGCTGGGAAACTGGTTCCCATGATAAATATCTTAACCTATGGGCCCCTTGGATCACTTTTTATAAGAACTTCTTGGCCTCTTCTCCTTCCCCTACCACACAGGCATTGCCATAATCTTCTCACTGCCATTCATCTAACACTCCGATATACTACCTTTTAACAATTTACAGTGCTAGTTAGTACTGTCTCTCCTTTGTTTTGATTCTACCTTTATATTATGGTTTTACTGTCAACAAGTTCTTTTAGCACAGTGCCTTATTTGCTCTGTGCAACAGGTCTTTTTAGCAGTCTTCTGCACAAACTTTTAGAAAAAAATGTTTGTTTCTTGAGAGCATTATGTATGGATATATGTTCTTACAAGGTCCTATGTGACCTTTCACCTTTATACTGACATGCTCTGTACTGTGTTGTATTTTATTATGTTCAACTTGATTGAAAAAAAAATAAAATGACATGGAAGTGATATATAATCTGTACTATGTGTGCTTTATCTGTTACTGTGCAGCTTTCCTTAGGCCCCGTCCCCATTGAGCAAAACTAGCGGAATTCCGTGGCGGAGTTGTCAGCCGCGGAAAGCCGTTAGCCTCCGGCTCATAATGGGAGTCTATGGGAGGCGCGCGCTCATGCTCTATCCGCGCTGAAGAATGAACATGTTCATTCTTCAGCGCGGACAGGGCAGGAGCTAGCCTCCTCTGATGATGCGCGCGTGAAACGGCTGTCACACCCTTTCTGTGATTGTATGGCGTCCCCGCCGACTGCTACACACTCTGCCTGTTTTTATGTTTTGGACTGAATAAAGAAGAATTTTATGGTGAGTGCCCTCTCCATTCCCTCTTTCTTTTGGATTTTACTATCTCACACATTGGTTAAATTGGCGAACGACTGTTCACATGGAACGAGTCGATTTGAGAACTTGTTGAAAGATCAAAATGAACGATTTCTCGCTCGTCGTTTGATCGTTCGCTGCGTTTACACGTATGATTATCGTACGAATTCGCACAATAATCGTTTCATGTAAACGCAGCATCAGGTAGATGCATCATCTGCGCAATTTTCCTGACTAGGTGGTAATTTTTACAGTGAGTACAAAATTTTATGGTTGTTGCGCCAAAATTTTTATTAGGCTTAGGTGCTTTGATAAATCTTGCACAATTTATGTTTTCAATTATTTGACTAAAACAACTTGGCTAAAAAAAACCTACGCACATGATAAATCTCACTAACGTAGTAGCTTAAAAGAAACCACACCCCCTCGTGAAAAATGAAGGGGAAAAATGAAAACAAGTGCACCCGGCGCAAACTAATCAAAAGTAGCGTAAACACCTTTATAAATCTAGCATAATTTTGTAAGCCATGCGCAAAACCAAAATTTGAGCACAAACACAATGATGTATTGGCCCCTTGATCTTGTCAAACAATCTCACTATGATGGTTTTAGCATCTGGTGTGACGCAACCTAAATGGTAACGTTTAAACAGTAGAGAGAGCACAACTTGAGCATGCTCAAAACTGATCGTTTGACATTTAAATACTGATGGCTGAAAAAGTTGGATGCAGCCCTAGGGAGTCTGGGAAAACATGGACACAGTCCATGGCTATGTTCACATAGCATAAGAGACCGGCCGTTCCGTGACCTGGCCGGGTCGCGGAACGGGCGGTCTCTGAAAAGATCATCCTGGCTGGTACTGCAGTATCGACCGGATGATCTTTCGGGCCGCAGTGTTCTGCTGCGGGCACATCCCTGCGTGCCCGCATCAGAACGTTACACTGCACGCTATGGAGCGAGCAACCGGATCCGCTCGCTCCACAGTGTGCACTGACATGGGTTTCTGCGGCCGCTAGGGATCCCGGCAGGAGCATATACTGTGTATATATGCGCCGGCCGGGATCCCATAGACAGCAATGCAACGTATATTCTCGTAATAATCACGCCCATTGTACAACGTTGTATGAACATAGCCTATGACTGTATCCACTGAGGGCTGCATCCAACTTTTTCAGCCATACTTAAAGTGACTCTGTACTCACTATCCACTCACTATCCGTAATCTCAGATAGCTGCTTTTAATCCAAGATCTGCTCTGGGGTCCATTTGGCAGGTGATGCAGTTATTGTCCTTCCTCCCCGCCTTCCTCATCATTCGTAATGCCCCAGGCAGGATTTCTCCTATTCATCACTTGTCTGAACACTGCACATGTGTAAGATTGTTAAGGCTCGTGTGCAGTGTTTAGACAAGTGGTGATTAGGAGAAATCTTGCCCGAGGCATTCCTAATGGTGAAGAGGACGGGGAGGAGGAATGGAGAAGCGGTGCAAGCCTAGGGCACAGACACTCTAGGCCAAGCCAATTTGACACAGGGCTGCAGGTTTAAAAGTTGTTTTTTAGGACAATAACTGCATCACCTGCCGAACTGATCCCAAGACAGATCTTATATTAAATGCAGCTATCCAACTCTACAAGCAGTTTTGGGATGGGGGGGGGGCAGATTGTGGGTACAGAGTCGCTTTAAGCATGCTTGATCTGCGCTCATCTCTATTGACCAGTCATACAATATACTACGCATGCATAGGACATTCAGGAGCAAAAGTGTTGTTAAATTCTTCAATTTTATTCAAAAATAAAAAAATCCATCAACATGCATGGATTACAAATACTTGGGAATGTCTGGAAAACATGCCGCGGCAGGGGCCGTTTCAAATGCTAATGTTCCAATTTTTTAAAGCCGGAGTTGTTAGGAGTTTACCTGATGGTAAGCTTGTGAACAATTACATTACCTAGCACAAACACGCCTGGAGCTATATCACCTTTGTAGTTCTGTAATTTTCTGGGGTATGAGATGAACTTGAACTTGGAGTCAGTATTTTGTTCGATAAAAATAAGAATTGACAGTGGATTCATAAGGATCAAAGTCTTTATAAATAATTTTAAAGGCTTTTATTGGCCTAATATGAATTGACAGGATCTCAATTACCTACCTAAAAATACCCATACAGTGCAAATCAGACTTGATAGCAAAAACCAAGTAGTTAAAATCTGGTAGGACTACCCAGAGAGAGGCCTGGGGTTAACATTAAAGTGTCACTGTCGTGAAATTTTTCTTTGCAGAAATCAATAGTCCAGGCGATTTTAAGAAACTTTGTAATTGGGTTTATTAGCCGAAAAATGCATTTTTATCATGAAAAAGCAGTTTGAAGCTCTCCCCCCCTGTCTTTATTGTTCTCCTATGGAGAGAGCTAAATAAAAGACCAAAACAGGACAACAAAGAGTTAATCTACAAATACATCACCCTCTATCTCCTTTGACAGTCACCACTGACCTCTCTGAGCTCTGATTACAGCTGTCACCCAGCTCCGTGCCTGTAATCCTCTGTTATCTGCTTTCTGCTGTCGGCTAACTCCCTCCTTCCTCCTCCCCCCTCCCCTCTCTATAGACCAGACAGGGTACGTCTGATGCAACAAGTCACAATTTCCTGATTTTTTGCAGTGGGTGGAAAAGAGGAGGCGGGGGGGGGCTGGGAAAAGGCTTTTTAAATGCAGATAATGCATATTTGGCTAATAAACCCAATTACAAAGTTTCTTAAAATCGCCTGGACTATTGATTTCTGCAAAAAAAAAACAAAAAAAAAACGACAGTGACACTTTAAGGCTATGTCCAGACACAGTAAAATAAAAGAAAACTATACAGTCTATAGAAAAATGTCAGTGCACATTGTAAAGAAACATATATTTACAAGTTTGTGCCTTACCCCTGGATCAACACAATAGGGTTTCTCTAGGTTGAACCTGATGAACTCTTGTCTTCTTTCAACCTTATTAACTACGTTATTAGTTACAATATAGACCATTATTAGATTAGAACATAAAAAAAGAAAACATACTTACCTATCCCCTTTCCCCCACAGCACTGATTTATCAATTCCTGACAGCCGCTGATGTCCTGCAGCTCCTCCAACTGCAACATTACATACTCAGTTCATTCATTGGGATGGACACCGCTGCAGCCACTATCTGGCTGTGCAGGCAATCCCTCAGGTATTCAGTGACGTTGCAGATGAGAGAGTCAGGTATGTGATGTACCGAGAATGACATCCGGTGGCTGACAGCAGCAGGTGAGAGTGGCGCTACAGGGGCATGTGGACAGGTAAGTATGCTTTCTATATTATGTTACCTGCCTGAGATTTTTAAAGCGACTCTGTACCCACAATCTGCCCCCTCCGTACTGCTTGTACCATATTATAGCTGCTTTTAATCTAAGATCTGTCCTGGGGTCTGTTCGGCAGATGAGGAAGTCATTATCCTAAAAAACTACTTTTAAACTTGCAGCCCTGTGTCAAATTGGCGTGGCCTAGAGTATCTGCGCCCTAGGCTTGCACCTCCTCTCCGTCCCTCATCCCCACCCTCTTCACCATTAGGAATGCCCCAGGCAGGATTTTTCTATTCATCACTTGTCTGAACACTGCACAGGGGCCTTACAGATCCAGCACCTGTGCAGTGTTCAGACAGGTGATGAATAGGAGAAAATGTTCTAGGAGCATTCCTAATGATGAAGAGGGGGAGGGGTTGTTCAAGTCTAATCCACAGACACTCTAGGCCATGCCAATTTGACACAGGGCTGCAAGTTTAAAAGTTGTTTTTTAGGAGAATAACTGCATCACCTGCTGAACGGACCCCAGGGCAGATCTTGGATTAAAACAGCTATCCGACAGTACAGCGTCTCGTGGGGGGCAGATTGTGGGTACAGAGTCACTTTAACGTTAGAGGGACTTCTCCTGTAAATCTTATGACGTATATATGGCCTTTTACGTTAACTTTATGCAGAAATTCTATAAATTCTAAGGAGTTATAATTTAAAATTAGGAGACATCTTGCTTAACTCAGCAACATCTGATTATGAGACACCGACATCTGTACTCTATAGACTGCCAATTTCTCACAGACATTAGACATATGCAAGAGAAAAACTACAAGATATAACAAAAAGATCAGATATAGGAATGGCGATGATTCTAGCTGCAGTCTGATATCATATAGGATGGCGATGAATATGCAACAGCACATAGCGGTTGATCAGTGCGGGGGCATCGGTCTATCTGATGACATCAGTCATGATGCAAAGCACAAGAGCCGGAATATTATAAGTAAAGCAAGGCTCCCATGCTGCAGTCAATGTGCTGGATGGCTGAACATGACTCATAATGGCTTGACCTTTCTTAGTGCCACGGCAGAACAATAAATTATAAAATCTCCTAAGGTGTTCAGTCTGTTCTGCTAAATGGGAAATTCAGACTATCACTTGTTCTAGTCTATGAGCCTTGGTGCAAATTTACATAAAAAAAAGTTTAATAATAAAATGTAAACTGTATGAGGAAGAGCTATTCTTCCAACCCCCCCCCCCCCCCCCTAAGAATGAGAAGTTCCCAAGCAACAGTACACATGGGATCTCACCCAGGTAACCCAACCACTATGCTGAACTGACAGGGAGCACCTATGTAGAAGCAGTGCTATCTATAGCTAATTGTCTCTGGTTTGGATGATAATATGAATGAGATTTCAAGGATTTTTAGAGAGTTGAACATTGATACAGGGTTGACACCTATGGGTAAAGTATTTTTCTTCTTTCTGTAACGAATTTGCATACTTTTTTTATGGTTGCCTCATACACTCCATACCAGCTTTAAGGCTATGTTTACACTACGTAAGTTCCGCAGAAATCACGACCGTTGTTATAAGGGCTGTGATTTCTGCGGTACTTGCGTAGTGCTGCAGGCTGAGGAATCCCGGACGGAGTGTATACACATGGTATACACTCCAGCTGGGATCCTTATCGGGGCCGCGAGAAACTGACATGTCAGTTTTCTGCAACCCCTATTCACTGAATAGCGGTGGCAGAAAACCTTGTCAGTTCACACAATGGAGCGTGCGGCTTCGGGCGCACACTCTATTGTGTGCAATGGGGAGTTCTGATGCGGGCGTGCACGGATACTCCCGCATCAGAACTCAGCGGCGCTAAAGATCATCCAGCCACTACTGCGGTACCGGCGGGATAATCTTTTCTGAGACTGGCCCTTCAGTGACCTGGCTGCTGCACAGAACGGCCGGTCTCCTACCAAATGTGAACATAGCCTTACTCCACAAGGAGAATAAAGTGGTACTATATTTCCTGCTTGAAAGCGGATCCTCATCCACAGTTTAGGAGATAGCAAGCCGATCAATAGGGATCTGATCACTGGAACCTGCATGAATTATGAGAAGAGAGGAACATTGCCCCCCAAATTAATAGAGTGAGGTGTGGCCAGTGCTCCTCTCATTCTCCATGACATTTCTGAACATTGCCAAGAGTCCACATGTGCTGTTTTTCATAGTTTACGCTCCTCATTTTTTGCTGCATTATTGCTTTAAGAGAAAAGTAATTTTTTTGCATTTTTTACTATCTACATTATTTCTGCCAGATACACACAGAAAGATTAAAGGCCATATCCAAGATTAGAGAAAACTTTGCAGCCCAGTTCCATTGAAGTGAATGAAGTGAATGGGCCTGATACGGAGATCGGCAGGGGGTCAGGGCCGTATTTGCCACTAGGCACCACTCTCTATACTGGGGACACTAATACTGGGGTCTGTAATGCTCCCTCTGAATTGTTCAAATTGTACGGTCTATACAATAAGGACAATATAGGGACAGTTCCACCCCCCCACCCCCCCACCCCCGTCAAGCCACACAACCACAAACCACACCCTCAATATATGGGGGGGGGGATCATCACTAAAAGGTGCCTAGCATGTACTCCAAATACAGGCCTGCGGGGGGTACCGAGGTCGGACCCCCTGTGATCTCCTACTTTTCCCCTATACTGTGAATAATGGAAAAGTACATTTTCCCGGAATACCCCTTTAAATAAATATACAATGTGTTTCTTAGAAAACATAGAAGTTCCTATTTTAGGTTATGACCAATATTCATGATGCAGCAGTATATTCTCTCTCTTTGTTAATATTCTTAGAAGCTTTTTTTTTACAGTATTTCAGTTTTGAATATTTTCTGACCTCGGGAAAATCATTGTTTAGTATTGAACCTTGGTCTGATTGATACAATGCTGCCCTGACATGTAAGCAATAGCATCCAGCGTCCAGTCAATAAAGAAGCTATATTGATCTAAGCAATTGGATTTAGGTGCGTGATCAATGAGGCTGTCCTAAGCATCAGTGTATGCTATCATGTATTATGTAAGCTTAGGCCGTGTTTATGCTCAGTCACATTTTATTTTAACTTTAATCAAAGCATTACAGAGTCGGTAGCTATAAAGAATGGAAAAGTAAATCCACAAGTAAGTTTAAAATAATAGACAGTCTCCATTTAGATGGTTATTTAGTGAATTTTAAAGAACACCTTCAACAATTAAAAAAAAAAGGAAAAATTGTCTTGTTCTCTTCTTCCCTACAGGTTATTCTTGCAGAAAGTACACCCTCCATCCTTCTCACTCTGTAGGGACATGCTTGGCTGAATCAATGGGGAACGTGATTGATCTTGCAACAGTGACCAAAATGTTTGTCACCAGCAACGTCTCAGCAAGTCCACATCCTAATTTTTTAGCATACAAAAATATATATTTTTTTTTTTATAAATAGGTATGATGTTAAATACTATCATAGGGGACTAATACCTTAATGGACTAACCAGATTATATTAACAAGCTTTCAGAGCACAGAAGACCCTTCATCAGGCAAGTTCACAAATTAATATAAAATATATTCAATTTTATTAGATTGCTTATTATTAGAGATGAGCGAAGCAGCTGGAAATTTGTTTTGCAAGCTTCGCAAATTTTGGGTCAAATTCGTTAATATTTGCCAATGGAATCTTAATGAATTTTTAAAAAAATCAGCCAAACTATAGTAGCTACAGTACTGGGACTATTACAGAAGACCAAATTTGTTAATGCATGTTTATGGTTAATCACTTTCTTCCGCCCAGGAACGCTCCAGACAGCATGTTCAGCCGCCATTTTTTTATTTTTTTTTTTGCAAATTGGCGTGAATTGGCCTGATTCACATCGAATTTTGATTCATTGGATTCAATTTGTTCATCTCTATTTATTATAGAGAAAAACAAGTGACAAAGTATTCAGTGAGGGGAACCCTAGGGTGTTAATACTTTGGTGTTTATGTGTTATTGATGTTCTTGATAAATACAGGCTAATGATCTGCTGGGCCAAGTGTATACATGTAGACAAAATTGTTGGTATATTTTTTTTTATTAAAGAAAGATCCATATTGTGGTAAATACTTTTATTTTAGAAGTGATACCTTTATTGGCCAACAAAAAATTGTTAGAGCTGTGAGCTTTCGGAATTCACAAGATCCCTTTGTCAGACAAGTTCACACATTTTTTGTTGGCCAATAAAGGTATCACTTCTAAAATACTTTGATTACAAGTATTTACCACGATAGGGATTTTTTCTGGCTAAAACACGGTACCATACCATACCATACATTTTTTTTCTATTAAAGAAAGAAAAACCCAAATTACAAGACACACAGCTTCTGCGAGAATGTCCTTTGGACAGGAGAGACAAAAAAATGGAAAAGTTACATCAGCTCTATGTTAAAAGGCAAAAAATGAAGCATACAAAGTAAAGAACATTGTACCTAGTGTAAAACATGGAAATACACCCCAAACTACCAACATTATTTGTGGGGGGTAAAAATCTGTAAATCTTGTAATGTATCAATCTAAATATGTGCTTAAGACTCCAATAGGCAGATTTAATAAGTGAAAGTGATTGACATGCTCATAGAAAAGACAGTCAGTGATTGGACCTCTAAGCACAGAACAAGTAGTGATTTAAATAACCAAAAAGTTATACTGAATCCTTTTCCCACAAAACTATATATGAATCATCTCAGCTACTTCTGCTTTATATCTCCCATCATTGCAGTAAATCAAGTTTCCACCTCTACCTAATCGGTTCTGCTACCTGCCATGAAAACCCACCACTACCTTGGTGGAATCCATGTCTTCCAGGATGGCATCCAACTTCTCCAGCTACCTGGAGTCAACTGCCGAGCGTTCGAGTTAGGAGACCGTTGCCGAACCCAAACAGTTCAGTAAGTTCTCTCAACACTATTCTTAATTTTCCCTTTGTTGAAACTTTAGGGAAATAAAACACTTGTTGCCAGGTTTTCCTACAGAAAACCATAGAGCATTGTGAGTTCTAACACACTGGACACTTTTTGTCACTTTTTTTTATCCAATTACTGGGGGAGGCTACTAAAAAATAACCCCGATAAAGACTGGTACACCTCTATGAACTGAAATGAAGAAACAAAGAGCAACTGCTGAAAGTCATACTAAATGATTGGTACAGTTCTTTAGTTCATAAGTCTTTGCTTAATATTCAAGAAAATGACTAATTTCCATTCTAATTGTTAATTTTCTATCCTGATCACTTTTTCAGGATTAAAAGAAACTGAGAAATCTAGATTACATTCTGCATGCAATTATGACCATAAGACCTAGTTATAATTCAGTCCTCCACGTCATTGTCTGTGTGCAGTGGCCTTTAATTCCTCTTTTAAGGCTATCACATTATTTAGTAAGTTAATTGAAAAACTACTTTTAATGTAAATGTAATACATTTTAGTATAAACAGTCTATGCAGCATTGGCAATTCTGTCTGCACCTCAACACCTTAGACTTGTGGAAAAGATACATAACCAACAGTGTGCTTTTCTAGGAAAGGTACTGGCATTTACTTTATATTTTGGATATAGTTTAAGGCTATGTTCCCACGCTGTATAAACAATGGCCGCTCCACGTGAACGGCCGTTGTTTAAAGCGAATAGGAGCCACGTCATGGAGGGGCAGAGGTTTACTCCCACTGGGGGGGTGGGGTGGGAAAGACCTATAGACTGGGAAGAAAAGTAATTAGAAGACGTTACAAAGGTATATAACTTTATAATGTGCACAAAACGTTTAGCTCCAAGGTTCCCCTGTTAAATAAACCAGAATATGTTTTTATATTTCTAATTCTTCAAAGTAGTCCCCCTTATCTTCAATAATAGCTTTGTAGACTTCTGCCATACTCTCAATTAGCTTTATGAGGTAGTCACCGGGAATGATCTTTTAAGTCTTGAAAGAGTTCACAGAGGTGCTAAACACTTGTTGGCTGATTTTTCTTCAATCCACAGTCCAACTCATCCTGTGGAGATCTGATTCAGTACTCCATCACTGTCCTTCTTGGTAAAAATCAAAAATTTTGACTCTTCAGAATGAAGAACAGCTTTTTACTAGTCTAATGTACATTCCTTGTGTTTCTTCTCCCTAGCTATTCTCTTGTTGTTGTCCCTAACTGTTGGCCTTTTTGTAGCAATTCAACCATAAAGACCTAATTTTTCGCAGGATGCATTGAACAGTTGTTAAGATGGGTACTTGACCTCTTTGAGGCCTCTATGTAGGCTGTAATATGAGCTGCTATTATTTTGTGGTTTCAAAGGCTGGTAACTCTAGCTAAAGGCCCTATTACATGAAGCGATTATCGGCCATTACAGGTGATATTCATCTTGTGTAATAGAACACTTAAAATTCACTCCCTGGAATGTACAAACCCTGAAACTGGTTCGGTAGTACTTCTGCTGTCCATTACACTAGGGAACCAATAGGCTTACTAATGGAAGCCTCTTAGATGCTGCAGTCGTTAATGAGCATGGCATGTAATGGGTTAAATAACTGGAATATTCACTAGCTGCAATCCCGGCTGTTGTAGCTGTATGTTACAGATAAAACCTACTCCCCTACCTGCACTAGCCAATTAAAGTACTACTCACAAGCACCACTAGTATGCAGAGTAGGGCAAGAATGGGTTAAGTGAAACAAATAACCCCCATACCGTTATACAACAGTATTTATCTAGTAAATACAGAACATATTCTGCATTTTTAGCCCTTAAAAAAAATTAAAGTTAGTGAAGTAAGACAGTTGAGGACAAAAACTAAACCAGGACTCAGAAATTGAAATTAATAGTCTCTGCACAGCAATCTCAAATGGATGGCCCTAAGCCATACTTTAAAGTCAGCTCCAGAAATGCTGATATGCCATCTTTAAGAAAAAATGATGTTAATGTCTTGTATAATTTACAGTTTTTATCTTATTACGGGACCCAAAACTAAATGGGAAATGATTCAACGTAATAAAGTACAGCATGGATGAAAATTAAAAAAAAAAAAAAAAAAAAAACTTGAACAGTGTACTCTGTAGATAAAACAAGGAATAGATGCTAAATAGAGGAGTACAATAAGTCTTTGACACCTTTAAAACTGGAGTCACACATGGCTAGGAAAGGATGTACCTGTGGCTACAAATAACTTTTGACATGTTATCAGGCATGTCAAAAGTTATTGATCACACCGGTTCTCACTGCTGAGGCCCGCTCTGATCAAAAGATATAGCCTTGGAGAGATGACAGCAGTGTGATCTACTCACTAGCCAGCTGCTCATTACGTCAACATTTTTCAATGTAAGTCTTTGAAAAAATATTGATGGATTGAGCAGCCGGCCAAGGAGTGGATTGCTCTCTCCCCCTGACTATATTTTCTGATCAGAGTGAGTCTCAGCAGTGAGATCTGCAGTGATCAATATCTTTTGACATGTCTGATGACATGTCAAAAGTTATTTGTAGTCAAATTGCTCATTTGAAGAAACATAATATAATTATAATCCTGTTTCCTGAACTGTTCAAGTTTAAGGATTTACTTTTTTTTGTTTTTACTTTGGCCACTGTTGTTTTACAACTTCTCTCTTTTTGATAGCCAATGTGATTCTTAGTATTTTTGTAAATCACTTTATTTACCAAACATGACTCCTTACACCAGAAAAAACTGCTCCAAAATCATGACCACTATGTTTCTCCCTTCCTTTCATCAGAGCTTCCCATAGCCCACAGTGAAGCGAGCGGCCGGAGCCGCTTGCTTCACTGTGTGCACTGACAGGTCTTTCTGCGGCCAGAATTCACCAAATTCCGGCCGCAGAAAACTGACCTGTCAGTTTTTTCTGGCGCCGCATGGGATCCCGGCTGGAGCGTATACGATGTGTGTACGCTCCGGCCGGGATCCCATTGCACATAAGGCTATGTCACACACCGCAAAACTACAGCCGTAGTTCTGCGGCGAGAACTACGGCCGTAGTTTTACGTAGTGTGAACGTAGCCAGAACAAGATCTTCATATCTATAGGCACCTATAGATTTCATTTGTTTCATAAATGTCCCTCCACCAGTAAGTAATCATAGAGAAATATTTAAGGCTTTGAAGAACTGCTCAATGGAGAAATGTAGAATTTTAGATCATATCTCTTGGCATGTGACCACGTTCATGTTGGCTTAGAATAAAAATGATTATTCACCTGAGCTGAGAAGGGATTGTGTACTGTAGATACAGTATCCAGTAAAAGCTATGTATACCAATGTTATGTATGAGCTCTGGGATAGAAACAGTGAAGCTTGATCTGTCAGATAAATGCTAATGCCTGTGCTTTGAACCTTAATATTTCTGCAACTATTTCACAGATTCAAATTACATTTGACATTTGCCGTCAAACTTTCGAGGCTTCATTTTTGCTACTAATGGGAGACGCAGACAGACTTGAGATTCTAAACCCAGAGCTAACCTTAACCATTTGATTCCATTATTTGAAGAGCGATCTATCCTCCCCCCACCCCCACCCACCACCTTAGGTCTGTAATATTAAGATGCAGTACATCTATGTAATGTTATTTATGGGATGACATTTAGTATAAAATATACAGAGATGAGTCAGACATAATTAGATATGGGATGTGTATTGGGGAATACATTCCTATTAAACTACATCACTTCCCACCTAGCTTTCTTAGCTGCCACTTGTATAACTGGAAGGCAACGCAAACTTTTCGCTGACAAATAAAAGAGCCGTGTCAGTAAAAGTAGCAGGTACCTTCATACCGTACATACAATTTCACCATGGGAGGATAATGTTCCTATATATTGCAGTCAAGGAAACTCCAATATACTGAGGGTCACTCATTGATCATATAAGCTACATGTTACATGTTCAAAAACTTAATAAAACTATCATTTAAATCTGTGCTGTATAATAAATTTGTTATTTGTTATTTGTTAAGGTCTTTGTCTTTGAGTTTAGTGTAGATTATTGTGCAGGTTCCTTTATTTCAATAACGCATGGACATAGACAAGGAGGACACCAGGTAGGTGCAGGTTACAAGCTTGTCTCGTGCTACTGCGCTTCAACAGATGTGGGGTTTTGTAGAAGTCCCCAAGGGGTTTAAAAAGGTTAAAAAAAATACAAAGAAATTTTTCCTTAAAAAAAAAAAAAAAATATTCTAATTACTCCCCCCCCCCCCTTCCCATCTTTTACACAAATCCAAACTCCAACTTAACCCAAAAGATTAAAAAAAAAAAAAGCCTAATGCCATACTCGTTTTTTTGGCATCTCACATTCCAGAAAACATGGAATAAAAACACAACTCACAATGCACAAAACAAGATCCCTCATGATAATGATAATGATAATGATAATAATAATAATAATAATAATAATAATGGTCCAGAATAAGGCAATACAAAGCAATTTTTAAAAATAAAGTTGAACTTTCTTGAAAGAAAAGACAAAAACTTGCTTTGAGAAGGGTTAAAGTGATACTGTCATCCCGCTTACTCTCGCTTTATTTTATCAGTTAACAGTGTCATCTAGGCGGAGCTTCACAGCAGTTAAGCCCCTTCTCCCTTCTGGGGGGGCCCAACAGTCATGAAGCCCCCCCTAGTTGACACTATCTTTTGCTGAAGTTAGAGCAGACAGAAGACACAGACAAGTTTTATATGGGTATAAGATGGTGGATGGTGAAGAACTGCACATAGAGTAAGGGGGGGGGATGACAATTAGAGATGAGCGAATTTACAGTATTCACAAAGCGAAGTGCTTTGATGCACCTGGCCATCAGCTTATCAGCCAGCTGCCTTTGAACTCTGTGCCGCACTTTGCCAGTCCCCTTCAGGTGCCTGGAAAAGCTGGATCCAGTCCTGGGAAACTGGGAGAAGTTTCCCAGGACTGGATCCAGTTTTTCCAGATTCCCGGAGTGGAGCAACATGCAGCAGCACGGAGTTCAAAGCCAGCCGGCTGACAAGCCGACTGCCAAGCATAAGAAAAGTGCTTCGCTAGTACTTTAAATTCACTCATCCCTAGTGACAATATCACTTAAAAAAGGAATTTGAATCTGAAAAAACAACCGTATGACCTTGTTTTGACTTTCAGCTATATGCAGTGCAATATGTACAGCCTATGCTCACCCATCATGGTGCCCCAGCGCCACCGTGACGTGACGAGTCAGGACAAGATAGAAACCCGAGAGATAAAGGAGCCTGGAGGGTGACACAGAGCTGGTGGTGCAGCAGCTGCAGGGGCACTGGGATGGGTAACTATAACTTCATTATTGTGTTCCCACTACCCCCTGCCCTTCCCTGCCTGATTAGCCTTTCAACAAGCTTTAAGGATTCGAAAGTGCATAATGCATTTCCAAAGCCTTAATAAATTATAACTGTCACGATCGGACCTTCAGGATCAGCGGCGAGATCCTCTGCTAATCTGAAAGGTTGGGTCTCCATGGATACAGAAACGCAATCAGACGATAATGTATTATCATTTGACTCTGTCTCTGTATCCATGGATTCAAAAGAATGATGGTTGACCTAAGGGAGATTAACCAAAACACTGCGGAGACACCATCACGTTTCTCAACGTCAGTGAATCTAAGAACATTGCCCCCTGGGAAATCAACAATGCAAAGGTACTGTGGAGACACCATCACATGTTTCTCAACATCAGTGAGCTAGCCAGACCTTCCTACGGGAAGGAACAACCAAAGCCAAGGGGGAATCTCCAGTCAAGGAAACACCCTTCCAACAAGTCACAATCAAAAAAGAACAGGACTTGCAAAATATTCCAGCAAGCTATTCATCTACAGACAGCTGTTTCACTGTATTTTCCCCTCATCAGGGTGGAGTAGGATTCTGGCTAGTGCAAGCAAAACCTAGAAAGTGCATTCAATGATGGTTGACCTGATCGAGCAGCGGAAAATCTTAGGTTCTATTGAACTCGAACCTTGTTGAACCTTCCGCATTTGATTCCCCATGCCTTCCCGGTCCGTGGGGAAGGAGGAGACAGCCCGGGTACCTTGGTAATAGGCTGTATCCCGGAATTCCAGGTGGTATTCAGGCTGTCTCCACCTTCCCCATGGACCCGGAAGGCATCAAGAATCAACTGCGGAAGGTTCGACAAGGTTCGCGTTCTACAGAACCTAAGATTTTCCGCCGTTCGATCATCTCTAACCATCACGTGTTTCTCAACGTCAGTAAATCTAGGAACATTGGTTTAATACTCAAGTCAAGCACTCAAGTATTAAAAAAACGTTTGACTTGAGTAACAAGTATTTGATTTTTTTGATGATCGCTCACCTCTACCCTTTGAGGCTCCAACATATACTGTACTTTACAAAAGTGCCTATGAATGAAATGTATGTAGTTTCCTGCATGTATCGTAGTAAGATTAGATGCATTTGATATATCAGCTGAATTAATAGTCGCACGGAAATGCACACCAGTTTACAGTTTACCTTCCCCCTTGGCCATAATGTAAATATCAATATTACATTATTCGTAATCATTTCCTAATGAGTGTAGGATTCCTCATTTACTACCTGGCAGTAATGTTCCCATTTCCATGTCTGTTAGCCTTGCCTTACGAATCCCCTACAGGGCCGAGAAGGCTCCTAATTCTTCCGTTGCCTAGTAACACCATCCACTCTCTTATACATTTAAATCTACTACCCTTTTCACACTTCGGCTTTGATCATTTGTTCCTAAAGAAAACAAAAACATAAATGTATCTGAGTGAACGCTCTGTATCATGAAGTTCATTTTCATATGAAAACCAAGGAGGTTCGGATAGAACACTAAACTATTGAATAAAACAGAATACGCACTCAACAAGATGTGCAGCACAATAACTTGTTTTTGTACTTTTTTTTTTTTCTATCAAAAGTGCTTTATTATGTTTAAAACAAAACTAAGGCGCTCAGAGACGGGGAAGGGATGGGGTCGGGAGTATTGGATTGAATATGGAAAAGAAAATATTTTTCCGTACATTATTTTTTACCATTGTAGGTTCAATTTATGACTCAACCTTACAAGAAGTGAAGTATATAAGAGCCTGTTTCCTCCCACGCAGTGTGCAATAAAGCCTTTTTAATAGACAAATTGCATATAAAGGGAATTATGCAAACAGCAGTTATGGGAATCATCACTCCCTAAGGTAAAAGTGTATGTTTTTAATCCTCTGAACTTTTCATATGGATTCCTTTTCCAAGGATTCTTCTTAAAGACATCACAGCTAGATAGGATGTTCTGTCCTAATGTCAATAAACTAATGGTATATAGACATTTTAATGATCTAGCAATAGGCTTATAGATGGCAGATAATGGGGGGGGAGGGGCAGTATAGGTTTCATACCTTTTGGAATTTATTGGAGCAATCTTTGCAAGTAAAGATTATCCTTTCGTCTCTGGTATCTGGTGATGTGCTGTTCCCTCCAGACTGGAAACTCAGCATAGCCAGTATAGAGCCTACATTGAGCTTCCATTTTCGGTGGGAACGACATGTGACCGGATGTTTTGAAATTGCTGACAGTGGTTAAGAGCATGCAGCCCAGCGGTAGTGGAATGGGATAGGTAAGTGTACTGTATGTCACTAACATCTCTTATGCAGCCCCGGCAGCATTACATTTTATCCGGAAAACCACTTTAAGCCAAAGAAGAAGATTCTCACTCTGTGTAAATGTGTTTCTCCTTTAGGGTGCCTTCACTCGTACCATATCCGCAGCAATTCGCAGCGAAATCTGATGCGGACCAAGTGCCATTCATTCCTATGAGAGCACATACTCGCAGTGGGATTGACATCGGGAGCCTCACATGCAGCCACGTTGCCAAGCAGGTAATGTATGCTCTTGGTGGTGGGCTGCAGGGGGTTAACTCACATACTCACAGCGGGATGTCAATCCCACTGCGAGTATGTGCTCTCATAGGGATGAATAGCACTGGATCCGCAGAGAATTTCGCTGCTAATCCCGTGTGAAGGCACCCTTAAAGAGGTATTCTGCCCATGCCATTCTAAATATAAATGTTTCAAAGCGATCGTTGCCAACGATCTCCATGCAGCCCCTCCTGCATGATCACTGAGCCATCTAATAGGCTCATTGAGCGATCAGTGCTTGTTTACTTGGAATGTTGGGGTGGGTAATACGGCCCTAAAGGCTGACAATTTCATTTTATAAATTTGACCCATCGGAATCAATAATGCTTCCTTTCTCACTTTGTGCCCTAAAGAGCAATTCCTTTGGGGTAGGTCTATAGGCCTATGCATTTACGTTTTTTTTCTGATATTTTTTCTTGCTTTCCGACTTTATGTGTGAATTATATTTTTTGTGGTTGAGGCGTTTTTTTTTCTCTGCCATCACTTGACCTAGCTGCTGGACCACAAAAGGTGAAAAAAACGCTAGAAAATAAAGCACCATATGCACGGCAATGACATTTTTAGAAAAGCAGAACAATCCCATTGAAGTCTAAGGGAGAAAAGAATGCCACAGTTTGCTTAAAAAAAAACAACAAAAGACACGTTTTTGAAAAATTGCCTCAGAGCCTCAAAAACACAAGAAAAGGGAGAAAAAGGTGTGGACACTTGGAGGGACATTTACTAAGGAGTCTAATGTGTGCAACTATTCTAATTTGGATTGGTGTGTATTTTGTACCAATATCTTGTGACTGATTTATTAACATATAGCACTGCTATAGTAAATGTATGTAGGTTAAAAGTCTCAAAAAAAGTCTTAAAAATGCAAAAACTGTGCAAGCATATCCACCTGGTACTAACCAGACGTAACCTGCACCTTTTTGTGCGACTTTTAAAAAATTGGGCGCTAATTACGGACTATGTGAACTTTTGGGTGAATACTCAAAACAGGGCGATTAAAAAAATGTTGCATCTAAAAAAATATGCGCCTGTCGAATACTGATTCATCAATAATACTTAGACCAAATGAACAATCGAAGAAGAAGGAATGAAAAGTGCACTCACCGGCAACCGTGACGTCTTCTTTATTTCTTATGTGCGGACATCATGGAGCAGACGCCAGCTAGGTGCGGGTAACAGGCTTGTTTTGCGCAGTCTGGGTCTGTTGAAGCGCGATCGCGCGAAACAAGCCTTTTACCCGTACCTAGCTGGCATCTGCTCCATGATGTCCGCACATAAGAAATAAAGAAGTTGCCGGTAAGTGCACTTTTCATTCCTTTGTCATGAATGGAACTTTGGCGCAGTCCTCTGTGCATAAGGTACGACCGAGACTGCGATTTTGGCCATAATATTCCATTTATTCTGTGTTTTGTTTGCCTTTGTTTTTACCCTGTCTGAACTGTGTCTTATTCCTTCTGGTCTGCTAATTGTTTTCCCTGCCCCACCCGTGTCTGTGCTTCTAAGTTTGCTCTGGTCATGTAACAGTTAACCTGCCTTTGCCTCAGTGATTGACAGCTGGTCCCTCCTATCATCTTCTGGACTTGGTTCCTGGTGTCCTATTTAAGAATTCAGCTTCTGCCTGTGCCTTGCCGGTTATTGACTTAGTCTCTGCCTGCTTGTGTGTTCTGTTTTCTGGTTTCTCCTGATTCGTGCTTTGTATCTCTGACCTCCCTTGCTTGCTGCCTGCCCCTGACCATATTGCCTGTTATTTGACTACTCTTTTGGATCCTGATTTTGTACCTTTGCTGCCAGACTGTTGTGACCCGGATTGTTGACCATTCTTATTGTGTTTGTTTGTTTTGTCTTGTCTATTGTTTCACGTATCCAGGCCAGGGATCGCCGCCAAGTTGTCCGCTGCCATTTTAGGGCAGATTGCGGCAATTAGGTAGGGACAGTGGGAGGGGCTGAGCTTAGGGCTCACTGTGTTGTGTTGTCTTGCTGTCCGGTTCCTGACATAATAACCGGCCACAAAAAATCAGCTGCCCCCTCTGGTGCCATGACTACGGTAGAGGATCTTGCTATGCAGGTGGAGGGGGTGTCAGGCCTGGTAGTCAAGCTGGCTAACCAGGTCAATATGCTTATTGACATGGACCTAGTCACCCAAGTGAAGGGTTTGGCAGTACTGGTAGCTGAGCTGGCTGATAAGGTTTGTGTCCTTACAGCTAATCAGGCTGGGGCTGTGGCGCCCTCAGTGGTAGAGCAATCTGCTAAGGCCACAATGTTGCTTCCAGACCGGTTTTTGGGGAATAGAGACAAGTTTGAGACCTTTAAGAATTCTTGTTGGCTGTATTTCCGTGTCAATCACTTCCCTACAGAGCAGGAAAAAGTGGCTATTGTTGTCTCATTGTTGCAGGGAGATCCCCAGGCCTGGGCTCTTAAACTCCCTCCTGAGGCTGAGGAGTGGAGTGATTTAGAGCACTTTTTTCTTTCTCTGGGAGCCATCTATGCCCAACCAGATCATGTGGGTCTAGCTGAGACACAGTTATTGACTATTCGCCAGGGCAAGAGACCAGTCGAGGATTACTGTGCCGAATTTAGACGTCATAGTGTGACCACCGGGTGGTGTGAGGCTGCGCTTAAAGCATTGTTTAAGCAGGGGTTGTCGGATGGCATTAAAGATGCCTGGACAGGTCATCCAGATCCCCTTACCCTGAAGCAGGCCATGGCTTTGGCGGTACGCATAGACCGCAGGCTCAGGGATAGGCAAAAGGAGAAAGCAGGTCCTGACGTTTCTAAACCTTCTGTCTCTCCATCTCTGTCTTTGAAAAAATCTGTCCTTCCCTCTGATTACATCGAGGATGAACCCATGCAGTTGGGAGTTATAGGCATCAGGACCAGACGTGAACACCGGAGATTATATGGACTCTGTTTCTACTGCGGTGATGACGGACACTTCATTTGCCACTGTCCCAAGCGTCCCCTGCGGCCAGAACGTCAGCGTCCAGGTGACAACCAGGAGAGTCACCTGGGCGCACAGGTACTTCAAAGTGGTGTGGGTATACATTGTTGCTCTGCTAAACCTAGTGTGAAATCTGTGTGTCCAGCCAAAAATGACACTGTAATTTTGGATAATTGCAACATGGAAGCTGAGTCTGTGTCTGATGCCAGTAGCATAATTGGTGATATCGAGCCTGTCAGTGAACCTTTAGTTAGTCACCTGGATGCTTGCGCTGATGAGTGGGAGACTGACAGTGACCTCTCCAGTGACAATCAAACATGTGTTGTAAGAGGTACTTTTCCACCCACTCCTGCTACGTCTAATAAGGGTCCGGTGGCCCCTCATAAAAGGGGGGGTACTGTCATGAATGGAACTTTGGCGCAGTCCTCTGTGCGTAAGGTACGACCGAGACTGCGATTTTGGCCATAATATTCCATTTATTCTGTGTTTTGTTTGCCTTTGTTTTTACCCTGTCTGAACTGTGTCTTATTCCTTCTGGTCTGCTAATTGTTTTCCCTGCCCCACCCGTGTCTGTGCTTCTAAGTTTGCTCTGGTCATGTAACAGTTAACCTGCCTTTGCCTCAGTGATTGACAGCTGGTCCCTCCTATCATCTTCTGGACTTGGTTCCTGGTGTCCTATTTAAGAATTCAGCTTCTGCCTGTGCCTTGCCGGTTATTGACTTAGTCTCTGCCTGCTTGTGTGTTCTGTTTTCTGGTTTCTCCTGATTCGTGCTTTGTATCTCTGACCTCCCTTGCTTGCTGCCTGCCCCCGACCATATTGCCTGTTATTTGACTACTCTTTTGGATCCTGATTTTGTACCTTTGCTGCCAGACCGTTGTGACCCGGATTGTTGACCATTCTTATTGTGTTTGTTTGTTTTGTCTTGTCTATTGTTTCACGTATCCAGGCCAGGGATCGCCGCCAAGTTGTCCGCTGCCATTTTAGGGCAGATTGCGGCAATTAGGTAGGGACAGTGGGAGGGGCTGAGCTCAGGGCTCACTGTCTCTGTGTGTTTGGTGTGACTGGTCCTGACATCCTTCTTCTTCGATTGTTCATTACAGAGACTGCCTATAAACTAGCACCGCCGGGCACATCCCCAGTCGTTACCTGTTTGCCTAAAGGGCTTGGCTCCGGGCTGTAGTGCCGTCTACTCTTTGTTGTGTAATACTTAGACCAAAAGTGGCTGAAAAATCCAATTAGTCACCTAAAAATAGGCGCAAAACCCTGGATAAATTTTCCCCTTGGTGCTTCTTCCCCCAAGATGAAAGTACACCTCTGGTTACATATAATAAAATAAGATTTTTTAAAAAATAAATTGTCTTTATAAATGGTCTGTTCAAATTATAGAGCAGTTTTTAGTCGTGCAAGCAGCACTGTATAAGGGCCAAGAGGTGATATTCACTAAAATGCTTTACTTTGTAATTGGTAAAATTCTGCTGAATTCCATAGCTTGCTGAGTCTATGTAATTACTAGAAAGGTTACTATAGTAACTACAAAGGACAGCATTAAATCCCAGCACTGTATTAAAGGCATATATTAACATAAAATAAACTCTCTCTTGAAGTACATTCTATTTTTGAGAGGGCAAAAGGTTTAAAGCTTGTATTTTGTAAAATCCTCTGTTTTACCATTGTTTTTTTTTATCCCCTGGATTGCGTATCCAATCCTTTGTTATAACTGAAGTTAAGCCGCTGTCTATCCCACCAAAACAAACATTAGCGCTTGGTTAAGTGTGCTTGTTTATGGTAGAGCTATGAGGAAGCTGTCCTCCTGGAAAGGGTTGGGGATGCGCCACCAGAGAGATGAGCATCGCTGCCCCTGGTGGAGATTAATATGGCCGCTGTCAAGACACAACTAGAGTGTCACTGACTCTGTAGATGGCAGGTGGGCAACAGATCACCCCCTTCTTGCAATTTGTTTAGCTACTGTGCCTGGATCACAATTACATGTTCTTTCCTGGTTCTGACTTGGCCTGACTGGTGTTGTCCTGGTTCAGATTAGTTTCTGGCAGTCTCTCCTGGTTTCTGACTGCTACAAGGTGCTCATCCAAGGAGATGCAGTAAGCAACAATACATGTATTCCAAAAAGAAGATGGTAAGGAGGCACTCACCGTTAAAAATCTTCTTTATTAGTATTTCTTCATTAAAAGCATATCAAGTGTGTAGCAGTCGGTGGTGGACGCCGCTCAGTAGCTGACAGTGGAACAGCCGTTTTCCGTGCGCATGCGCGCTTCTTCAGGCAGATTCGGGCAGATTCGGCCAATTATCACTCCCTGTAATAGAGACAACAATCAGCCGATGACAACGATCATCAGCTGATCGTTGGTTTAGGTTTGGGCCTAAAATAGTCAGGCGCTGATCAGGGATCACTACATGTAATAGTGATGCGCAGCCGACGGCTGACAATTGCCTAAACACATGATACCTTACCTCTCCCTGCTCCCGGTCTTCTATCCTGTGCTCTGCAGCTTCCCAGTCCCGGCAGCTGCAGCATCTGAGCAGCCTGTCAGCTGACAGGCTGCTCAGCAAATCACAGACTGTGGCGGTCCTGGCCTGTGATTGGCTGAGCGGCCTGTCAGTTGACAGGCCGCTCAGACGCTGCTGCAGCCGCCGGGACCGGGAAGCTGCGGAGCACAGGAGAGAAGACTGGGAGCTGGGAGAGGTAAGGTGTCAGGTGTTTGGGCAAGGGCTGCATGGACATCGCTAATGATGTCCATGCAGCCCTTACTGCCCGATAATCGAGCTGTCTAATAGGTCCACTAAACAAGTGCCGATCTAACAGAGGCATAGGTTTAATTGTTTTGCACCGACAGGTTCTGACGTGCACAGGATTAATGTAGAGGCATTGCAACCTCTACCTAAATCCTTAGAGCTCTGGTGCTGCGGAGATAATTTTAAGCCCGGTGCAAAGAACACCAGACTTAATAAATGTCCCCCCAGGTTTGTAGTCCAAAGAAAGGAAACAAGCATTTCTTTCATACATTTTCAAAACAAAAAAAATAAACACCTAGAATAATCCTTTCTAGTTACAAAGACTTTTCTATTACATTATTTTTAGTGAACAATCAAAATTTAATTAAGAAAATTAATTTGATCCTCCTTATTTTTTTAAACTCCTACTGTGCCAGTACGATTCATATTGTTTTTACCAATTAATTAATCTGCGCACATATGTTCACACTGACAAAATTATTTTTCTGATGATTATATGTTTTATATTTGTAAAAATATTTGGATCCAATGTAGTCTGACCATTTTTCATTTATGCAATTCTTTTTATCAGAGATTCTGAAATATCCTATTATAATTTGGAGGTTAACAAATGCCACATATACACAATGCACGTAATATAGCATTTTTCGGATGGGCTCACACACAGTGAAATGACCAAAAAAAGGCCACTTCTTTAAAGTTACTCTGTACCCACAATCTGCCCCCCCCCCCAACAGATTGTACCGTTGCATATCTGCTTCCAATCCAAGATCTGTCTAGGGGTCTGTTCAGCATTGAGTGATGCAGTTATTGTCCTAAAAACCAACTTTTCAACTTGCAGCCCTGTGCCAAATTGCAGTGGCCTAGAGTGTCTCTGTCCTAGGCTTGCACCGCCTCTCCATCCCTCCTCCTCACAATCTTCATCTTTAGGAACGCCCCGGGCAAGATTTCTCCTAATAATCACTTGTCTTAGCGTTGCACATGTGCTGGATTGTTAAGACACATGTGCACTGCTTAGGCAAGTGACGATTGGGAGAAATCCTGCCATGGGGCATTCCTAATGGTGAAGAGGGCGGTGAGGAGGGACAGAGAGGCGTCACAAACCTAGGGCACAGATACCCTAGGCCACTCCAATTTTACACAGGGCTGCAGGTTTTAAACGTTGGTTTTTAGGACAATAACTGCATCACCCGCTGAACGGACCCCAGGACAGATCTTGGATTAAAAGCAGCTATTGGTTTGGGGAGGGGGGATGGATTGTAGGTACAGAGCCATTTTAAGGCTATGTTCCCACTTCTGGAACATGATGTGGAAAGGCAGCCATCTCGTAATATTCACTAATATCGCTAATAATGATCATTATCATGAGACAGCTTCTATCCCCACTATGTTTCTGTAGAGGGAACATAGCCTTTAAATTGGAAATTTTGTGAATATAGTTTGAGAGATCGTAAATGTTTGGCTGGTAAATCATAAATAACAAAGACTTTTTTCTTCCTTCAATGTTGTTTTTAGGCTGCTGTCATATTCTTCTCTATGGAGCCGCCAGGGAGAGCAGAGTACAGCATTAGGCTCTATCTGGTGGCTCCATGAAGAATGAACAGAGCCGCGGGTCACGTGCCGTACTCGAGGCTCTATTCAAAACAAAAGAGCTGGGTCCTAAACTGCTGACACTTTTAGATAGCTGTTAGAACAAGGAGACACTTGGTACCTTTCCTATGCCCCGCTGTGCTTCCAGAATGTAGGAAAATGCTTTTAATCTATAGAATCAAGAGTCAAAGAGATTCCTAAGCTCCTTAAGTCCACCAGGCAGTAACACCTCCTTACTGCCCCTCCCATACCTGACCCTACTTAGGGCTCAGCGTCTAGGTGTCAATCAAGCAGGAAGGGCAGAGAGGAAGCTCTACAGCTTATAGCAGATCAGGAGCTTGGGAAAACCTCTTCGACTCCTTGTACCAGAGAATAAAAGCCTTTTCTACGTCCTGGAAGCACAGAGGGAGATATGAAAGGTACCTAACAGCTATCTCATAGGGTCAGCAGTTTGGAAAGTGAATTACAGCTGACAGATTCCCTTTAAGTTGGATTACCCCTTTAGGCTGCGTTCACACTACGTATATTTCAGTCAGTATTGTGGTCCTCATAGTGCAACCAAAACCAGGAGTGGATTAAAAACACAGAAAGGATCTGTTCACACAATGTTGAAATTGAGTGGATGGCCGCCATTTAATGGCAAATATTTGCTGTTATTTTAGAACAACGGCTGTTATATTGAAATAATGGCCGTTATTTACTGTTATATGGCGGCCATCCACTCAATTTCAACATTGTGTGAACAGATCCTTTCTGTGTTTTTATTCCACTCCTCGTTTGGTTGCAATATGAGGACCACAATACTGACTGAAATATACGTAGTGTGAACCCAGCCCTAGGCTGCGTTCACATTTCGGAATTCTTGCGGATAAAGTCAGTGGAATTCCGCCGGCTGTACACTCTCACGGACGCTCGCCTTTCCGCCGGCTCAATAGACACCATTCCGCATTCCGCCCAAAGAATTGAAATGTCAGTTCTTTCGGCGGAATGCGATATCAGGCGGCCCATAGAATGGTGTCTATGGAGCCGGCAGAAAGGCGCACGTCCGTGAGCGCGTACAGCCGGCGGAATTCCGCGGAGTTTATCCGCTAGAATTCCTCAATGTGAACCCCCCTTAAAGTCTTAGACCTGTTTCACATAACATTACCGGTAATATTATGGATGTGTAATGCACACCCCACAAAGTCTTCATACATGAAATGGAAATTTAAAATGCCCCCATACTTCAAAAGAGCTGGGGTGATATTAGTACTGTATTATGTACTGAAAAATAGACTTATTTGAAAGCAACCACAGGGCTCATTCACACTTTTTTTGTATGAAAGTACATATCAAATACAAATGCACAATGCTGATTTCTTTCTTTATGCATTATTATTATTATTATATTTTTTTTTATCATCATTATTATTATTATTTCCTTCATATTTGTTCAGTAACCATCGAAAATGTTAGAAAAATGTTATTAAAAAAAACAATAGAAATTCAAGGGAAAATGCAGGGGGGGGGGACAATTTGCAAGCTGTTCAAATTTTGCCGTTCTTAAACCAGTCCTTTTTACACAGAAAGGGGTGAAATCAGTTACGCAACTGTCAATTTACTTAAACATTTTCAAATAAAATAGAGCAAGTAATGATTTTACTCTCCATCCTGAACTGCTGCTCAGCATTTTAGCAGACAAGAATATGTACTATGCGCATTAGTTAATTCATCGGTGCATTTAAGGAAATTAAACTTCACCATTTGCTGTAATGTGAAGTGCTGGCTGGCAGATAATAGCAGTGTATGTGAGTTATGGTTACTGCATGAAAGCTTTTTCAGTAGGAGTTTTGGAAGATGGAGGTGCTCGTGTTCAGCCTCTGCTTATAGCAACAGAAATTTTGGAGAGCTTGTCTAGTTCCAGAATAAGTATGTAGTCATGTATGGTTAAAGGGGTATTCCCGGCTCAACTAATATAGTTAAATATGTAGGGAAGCACAGCTGAATATATGAATGATACAGAGTGTCTCCTAGTCCTAACAACTATCTAACAGCAGTCAGCAGTTTGGAATGTGAATTGCATCTGATTCACCTTAAGGCTATATTCACACAATCTACTATTTTTAAAAGAAGGGCCATTGTTTTCCATTAAAACAACGGCCGTTATTTTTTATACAGCAATGATATGCATTGAAGTCAAAAGAACTTTTATTATTTTCACACAATGTAGTGAACAACGGCCGTCGTTTTGCGTGCCAAACAATGGCTGTTGCTCCATTCACATTAATGCATATCATTGCAGTATGAAAAGAACAGCCATAATTTTAATGGAAAACAAGGTTGTTTTTAAAAAAAAAAAAAAAAAAAAAAAAGTATATTTTGTGATCATAACCTACCTTTGTTTTCAGCCATTTGACAGAACTACCCAGGTATAGACAATGGCAGGGGGGGGGGGGGGGGGGGGGGGGGAATCATACATACCCTTTCATTTGTTCTATGTTAGATTACTGCAGGTGGAGCAGTATGTATTGCTGCACTGTGATGTTGGGTTATACTAGTGGAGCAGTGAGTATTTACTGTATGCACAGTGGTGTTGGGTTATAAAGTTGGGTAATATGTATTTACTACTAGTGGAGAAGGTTGTTTTTTTTTTTGTTTTTTGCTGTACTACAGTTTTACCATGTCACTAGTAAAGTGTTTATTGCTGAACGGCAATGTTGGTTTAGTACAGGTGAAGCAGCATTTATTTACACATAGGGAGGGCGATAACGGGCGCAGCCTAGTGGCAGTCCGGACATGAAGGAGTGGGCAGTTAGGGGTTAAAGCATGGCTGCTGAGGGGTGAGGAGAAGGTCAGTTAAGGGAGGGGGGGAGTGCAATGGACCAGGGGGAGGGTAAGTAGCTGGTAGGGCCAATCAGGAGAGAGTAGGGGAGAAGCAGGGATGGGGCTGTAGCCGAGGGGTTAAAATGAAGGGGAGGAGTTAAAACTCACATGTGCCTGGCTCCTGTACCGAAGACAGCCCGCCCCCCTGTATTATTTGGCCGGTGGGTGGTAGGCTTGGTTTTTTCATCGAGGCAGCTGTGTGGGGGTGGGCATGGATGGCTCCAAGTAAGGAGATGCTGGAGATCAGGTGGAAGGGTGGCAGCCCCTGACATTAAGTGGGATAGGGTAGGTGGTTTTGGAATGGGATCCGCATAGTCCGCACAGGAACCAGGGTAGCAGCATTTGGCATATTTGCCAACCCGTGTCGGCACGGTGCGACTGGGGAATAGCTTATGCTGCTATACTGGCCATCCATCTCCACCCGGGTCTTGTTAGTTATATGTTATACATATGCAATGTTTACAGTTATACTGGATGTTTGTATATATCTGTAGGTTTTATGGATATTTGTTTGTTATTTATGTTTAATAAAGTGGCTGCTGTGGCCATTTCTCCATCGTTAATCGGTGTCCAGTGTCCTTATTGATGGAGGATGGGAGGTAAGAGGGAAGGGGCTGGTGTTCTAGCGGGGATGTGTTTAAGTGGGTGAGTTGTAGTAGCGGGACCACTGGCATCTGCCATACCCCTAGTCATGTCATTGGCCTTGAGGAAGCTCTGAGTAGCTAAATGGTCATTGACCATGCCCATATCCTAGAACTTTTTTTCCAATAAACATTGGCACATTAAGGTGTTGGTTTCCTACAGGTGAAGCAGCATTCATTTACACATTGAGGTGTTGGTTTACTACAGGTGGAGCAGTATTCATTGCGCACTGTGGTACTGATTTGGCGATGGTCTGGGATATTATGTGAACTACATGGCAGTATCTGGCTCTGCATAGTAGATCAAAAAGATTGAGAAGCCCTGCTCTAGACCTTCATATTTATTTCAAATGAATGACACAGTACAATGAATTTGTGTCCTGAATGAAATGTGATGAATAAAAGCATCATCAGTGTCATACAAATTTCTTTCTAAGTTCCCGGAGATTACTTTTCCTATTAGTAAACGTAATGGAACCCAGCTAACACATTAGCAATCATTTTTGGCAAATTTGCTTGAGTACTTTTATAGAACTGTTATTTCTGTGATAATATATCAATTAAATGCTCAAAGAGGGCGAGGGGGGGGAAATGAACGGATTTCTTTTTGTACAAAGTATTACGTGAAATCATCTGTAGAACTGAACTAATGCATTTCTACACTTTGTTCTGCATTTGTCCCTGCACAGTCAAAATGCAGTCAAAGTATTACAGTAGAATATATGAATCAAATCCTGGGAGGCAATAAACTTTAAATATAAATATCAACTAGGGAACTTTTCAAAAAGTTCGTTAGGAAGTTCGTTAAAATCGCAACGGCGTCGCAAAACTGTATTGTTTTCACAGAATGGAAGAGGATCTAAGGAATTATTACTCCTATAATCCCTTTTATCCTGTTATTATGTGAATATCAAGGTGTGTGACGTCACTACAGGAACAGGAAGTGCCTGAGCGTCCATGCTCTTTCTCATTGTGTGTCTAGACTGCAGAGAGAGAGGAGGTGTACATTAGGCAGAGAGGGAAAACACATAGATTACATATCCAAACAACTGGATAAGTACAGGGAGAGATAGAGAAGGAGTATATATTGTTTGTGAGAGAAGCAGGAGAGAGGAAGATAAAAAAAAAAAATCGCAAGATCCAGGGAAAGCTTGATAAGCCCATACATAGTGAAAGAGGCTGAGAAATCAAGAGTTAGGTAGAGAGAGGGATAGATAGGCATCTAACTCAAAAATTGTGATATCTAGGGAGAGATAGGGAGATAAAAAAAAGAAATAGGGAGAGAAAAGTGAGAAGAGTCACTCAGGACACGTAGCATTGATCCAGCTACTGTTCCGTGACAGAGAGGAGACGCTAGACGTTGCTGCTCTGCTGGGTGCCGTTAACCGCGTATAGCCGCAAGAAAAAAGTTTAAAAAAACTTAAAAAAAAAAAGTTTGTTTGTTTGTTTGTGATCAGCTGTTCTAGGTAACGCTAAGTCAGCGCCCCACAAAAGCTGTCCGTTTGTGCTCTGCTGGTTGCCGTCAACTCCATCTAGCTGCCCGCAACCAAAAAAGTTTTAAAAACTTTAAAAAAAAAATAAAAAAGTTTGTTTGTTTGTTTGTGAAACATACTGGGTGGAATCAAGAGCTGCGGAAGCTGCCATCTCAACTTGTCTGTTTTTAACAATACTGGCCTGAGAGCCATCAACTGCTGCCTTCTTCTGCTCCTCAACTGGTCTGTTTTTAATAATACTGACATTGAATCAATCAACTGCTGCCTCCTCCTCCTCAGTTAGCCTCTCCTCGATAATACTGGCCTTGAATCAATCAACTTCTGCCTCATCCTCAAGTAGCCTCTCCTCGATAATACTGGCCTGGTATCAATCAACTGCTGCTTTCTTTTCCTCAAGTAGCTTCTCCTCGATAATACTGGCCTTGAATCAATCAACTGCTGCTTCCTCATCCTCCTCAATTAGCCTCTCCTCGATAATACTGGCCTTGAATCAATCAACTGCTGCTTCCTCATCCTCCTCAATTAGCCTCTCCTCGATAATACTGGCCTTGAATCAATCAACTGCTGCTTCCTCATCCTCCTCAATTAGCCTCTCCTCGATAATACTGGCCTTGAATCAATCAACTGCTGCCTCATCCTCCTCAATTAGCCTCTCCTCGATAATACTGGCCTTGAATCAATCAACTGCTGCCTTCTCCTCAAGTAGCCTCTCTTCGATAATACTGGCCTTGAATCAATCAACTGCTGCCTCATCCTCCTCAAGTAGCCTCTCTTCGATAATACTGGCCTTGAATCAATCAACTGCTGCCTCCTCCTCAAGTAGCCTCTCCTCGATAATACTGGCCTTAAATCAATCAACTGCTGCCTCATCCTCCTCAAGTACCCTCTCCTCAATAATACTGGCCATGAATCGATCAACTGCTGCCTCCTCCTCAAGTAGCCTCTCCTCAATAATACTGGCCTGAGAGGCGAGCAATCTACTGCTGCCTCCTTCTTTTCTCAACTTGTCTTTTCTCAACAAAACTGGCCTGAGAGGCGAGTAATCAACTGCTGCCTCCTCCTGCTGCTCAACTTGTCTCTTCTCAACAATACTGGCCTGAGAGGAGAGCAATCTACTGCTGCCTCCTCCTGTTCCTCAACTTGTCTCTTCTCAACAATACTGGCCTGAGAGGCGAGCAATCAACTGCTGCCTCCTCCTGCTGCTCAACTTGTCTCTTCTCAACAATACTGGCCTGGGTGCAATCAAGTGCTGCCGCATCCTCCTTGTAAACTTTTTTTTTTTCAATATTTTTTGTCACTATTTTGGCACTTTTATTCACTATATTAAAATTATTCCTATTAGTATTAATTTATTTTTTTTTTTTTCTCATTATTTTTGCACTTTTTTCCCCCACTTTTTTCATTGTAATATCAACTAAAACTAAATGAAAGTATAACCTATCACACTCCCACTATTGTAGCTGCAATTATTCAGCCGTTAGAGCAAGGTTCGTTTTTGGTTCGGTTCGGGCCAATCCGAACTTCATGAAAGTTTGCCGTATCGAACCAAACCGAACTTTTGAAAAGTTCGCTCATCCCTAATATCAACAACAGAAAGACTATGTTAAATAAGGATCTGTCGGCAGCTTTGAGCTACCTTAAAGCAACTCTGTACCCACAATCTGACCCCCCCAAACCACTTGTACCTTCGGATAGCTGCTTTTAATCCAAGATCTGTCCTGGGGTCTGTTCGGCAGGTGATGCAGTTATTGTCCTAAAAACAACTTTTAAACTTGCAGCCCTGAGCCAAATTGGTGTGGTCCAGAATGTCTGTGCATTAGGCTGGCACACCCTCTCTGTCCCTCCTCCCTGCCCTGTTCATCATTAGGAATGCTCCAGGCAGATTGTCTCCTATTCATCAGCTGTGAGAACACGGCACATGGGCTGGATTGTTAAGTCACCTGTGCAGTGTTCACTGCAGAGGAATAGGAAAAATCCTGCCAGTGGCATTCCTAATGATAAAGAGGGTGGGGAGGAGGGACGGAAGTGTGGTGCAAGGTTAGGGCACAGATACTCTAGGCCACGTCAGTTTGGCACAGGGCTGCAAGTTTAACAATTGTTTTTTAGGACAATAACTGCATCACCTGACGAACGGACCCCAGGACAGATCTTGGATTAAAATCAGCTATCCGAAGGTACAAGCTGGGGGGGGGGGTCAGATTGTGAGTACAGAGTCACTTTAACTGATAGGCTCATACAGAGGTCGGGGAGGGGAATCCATAAATGGGATGTTTTAGTCATATAAATTTGGTCTCCAACATCACATAAAAATTAAACATGTCGCATTTGTTCAGGAGGTCATGGTTGTACTATTCCCAGAATGCATTGCTTTCCCTCAGTGGTTCATCACCCTGCCTACTCCCCTCCCACAGCACTCCTGACAGTTCCCTACCCCAAGCTGTTGAAGAACAGAATCGCATTTCACTGCAGTCAAATTGCAGCACTTGATGCTTTCACTTCCAGTCTGCTTTTTCTGTAGCTTCAGCTTCATTCATTACCAGACAAAATGCTGTAAACATTGAAACATAGAAGACTGTTGGCAGAAGACCACCTGGTCCATGTAGTCCACCCCTTTATTATTTTAGAATAGGTATATGTTTATCCCAGGCACGTTTAACCCCCTCAAGAAAACAGCCTATTTAGGCCTTGTGGACGCAGCCAGTGTACATTTTTCCTTCTTTTTTTTCCCAAGAGACATAAATCTTTTATATTTCCATGTACATACCTGTATGAGGGCTTATTTTGAATTAATTTTACCAAACCAACAGGTTTTCTTTATTCTGTAGGTCAAGAAAACTAAATTTGCTAAATAAAAATGCTAAAATTGTTCTATTCTCACCACTATAACTTTTATTTTATTTTTCCAACAATGAGGCTCTTTGAGTGCTTTTTTTTGCACTATGACCTGTATGGAATTTTTACTCATTTAAAATAATTTATTTTTATTACAAAAAATTTCTAATAAATATGAAAAAAAATTGCAGTTGAATTTTTTTTGTAATATGCCACTTTCGCCATTTAATGTGCAGGATATATATATATATAGATAGATAGATAGATAGATAGATAGATAGATAGATAGATAGATAGATAGATAGATTTTAAAGCAGGTACTGATAATATATATATATATATATATATATATATATATATATATATATATATATATATATATACTCTCATTCCAGTGCTTTTAGTCCAACAGACCTACTTATTAGCATATACCGAAAAATGGGCATATCTGGACAACAGGGTCGCGGATGTTGGAATTAACAGCACGCTAGAATCAGGCATCAGTGAGTATAAAAGCCTTAGCAGCACTAGGGTGGCTCTTTAACCCTTTCCTATGCCCAGTGAGGAAGAAACATATATATATATATATATATATAACTGCTGTTGAAGGGGCTTTTATTGTGTGTGGGTCTGCTCCAATGTGAGGGGGCCCACACATATTAGTGACAGCGATGCTGGAGGTAATGACAGGCAGCCGCATAAAAGCTAGATACAGCAACAGCATATGACCATGTTTATGGACAAGAATAATGCACTTCAGTGCACTGCAAAGGAAAACGAACTGACTGGCAGTTAGCAGGAATTCTTGTCATGGTCGGCAGCAGCAAATGCCACTGAATTGATATAGATTGCCAAAAAACTTACACTGTAAGGCCACGTTCACAGTACGTATTTTTTCAATAAACAAAGGCTGTTATTGAAGGTTGCAACAACAACTGTTGTTTATTGACAATGTGGAATCACACTAGTGTATATAAAACAACGTCCGTAGTGTATAAACGCTGTATACACTACAGCCGGTGTTCCATACGGCCACACAAAATAATTGACAGGTCTACTTTGTGTGGCCGCTATTCAGTGGACAGCGGCCATACAAAATAGCCTGTGCACACAATGTAAAGTATGGCTCCCGGCCGTACTTTACATTGTGCTCTATAGCTAATTGGAGTACGGGCACACCCGAATGTGCCCGCATTTTAATTCTAATAAAGTGATGTTCATCTGGTTGATACTACAGTATCTGCCAGGTGGACATCTGAGAAACCAGCCGTTGTTTGACACTGCACACAACGGCCAATGTTTATACAGTGTGTGAACATGTATATACAGTATATTAATAGACAAACAAACAAACACATAGGAAACCAGGCCTTGTACTTTTATATGGATCCTTCTATGTAGAACTGGTCTGGTACATACACCAAATGTCAGCCAGTTGCAATACAATACATAGAGAAAAATCTATGGGTTACTACGTGGAGCTGTACGATATTCAAACTGGTTTCTAACGCTCAAATATCCATTGTCAGTTATATGTGTTTTATAGTGTAAAATATAACAAGTGAATAATAACGGAATGTCCTTATAAGATGGTTTCATTATATTATGTATGCTCTTAGTCACACACTATGTAGCATTAAGAGTTTCCTATTACATAAAGGTTGACAAAATGCTTTATAGGCTGCATGTTCCATCATTTGTTAAAGACTATTTGAATATGCAATTTATGACCTTTGAATAATTAAAAACAAGGACTGAATACATAACTGTCAATACACAACAAATGAAGCATCAATGCACATAAATCCAGTGCCCAGCCATTACTACAAACCGTCCTCAGCAATATACAAGCAAGTTTAGTAGTCTAAGACAGTCCTCATTTTTCATGCGATATAACTATTCAATTAATAAAAAGAAACCCACATAAACACAACATTGCTAATGCTTAAGAACTGCTATTTTACAGAAATAAACACCATTTGTGCATTTTATAGATATCTCAAGCTATGTACAGAATATCGATGGCCACCACAGCGTGCATTAGGAGACCAGCCAAAGATAACACTGCCGGCTGCTAGTGAAAGCGCTCAATGCAGTGAAATTCTAGGTGCATTGCCCCCTGGGAAACATGAATATGCAAAAGAAGAGCCCGTGGAGCCTCATTGAAGAGTCTCGAAACACAGGACTAGCCAGATATCCCTCCGGGAAGGACCCAGCCAAGGGGCAGCTCCTGTAGGGAAACCACCATATTAAGTGGCCCTATAAGTCAATTTAATGACAAGGGAAAAACCAAGGCCAGGTATCCATCCACAGACAGCTGTTTCAGGGTGTTGTCCCTCATCAGTGTGGAGCAGGATTCTGGGAAATAGAAATAGATTACTGATCTCAGGGAGACTAGCCAAAGATAACACTGCCGGCTGCTAGTGAAAGCACTCGAGACTCTTCAATGAGGCTCAACTGGCTCTTCTTTTGCATATTCATGTTTCCCAGGGGGCGATGCACCTAGGATTTCACTGCATTGAGCGCTTTCACTTGCAGACAGCAGTGTGTGTCAAAATTTGTGACTAGGTTTCATAAGCTCACTCAATTACATCGTCATTTTTGTTTTCACCATGGCTCCATTTACTACAAGGCTTGGAAGGTCTAGTGACTAGAGTGACACAATGTAAGAGATAAAATACTTAACCCACGATCTCCTTACAGCCTAGCTGAGTCCTTAGAAGAAAATACGAACACTTATGTAAAATTCTTGTTTTGAATATTGATCCTGACTCATCACCATCTGGGCTCAGGATCAATAATCCGTGAGATCAGCGCTCCTTTGCAGCTCAATCAAACTTGCAGTCAGGCCACAGAAACTCTGGATTGTTTGTGTGACCCAGTAACTTATCATTGTTGTCCCCACAATCCCTGTTAGTAAAGATGAGCAAATTTACAGTACAAACGAAGTAAATCGCTTTGTTAGCGCGGCAATATGCTTATCAGCCTGTTGCTTTTAAAGTCTGTGCCGCTCTGCCCCAGGTGCCTGGGAAAGCTGGATCCAGTCTTGAGAAAATTCGCCCAGAACTGGATCCAGCTTTTCCAGGCAGCCAGGGCTGCCAGAACCTGATGGACATGCCTCTTTTTTCAACATTATTATGTAACCTCAGGGTCCTATTAGACAAAGCGATTTTTAACTATTAGCTTTTAACGATTTTAACGATTATAAATGATCGTAAACAAGATTGTTTAACCTAAAATTGTTCACCATACTTCACAGAACAATAGTCGCTAGTTATTACAATCGTTTGCTCCATCTTATCCCAGCAAAAGACGAAACAATGTGGAATTACACTGAACAATTAGTAAACGAATTTGGAATTACAACGAACGATTAACAAAGATTTTAGGGTCAGATCTAAATCAACGATCAACGGCACACGGACGAATTGTCCCTTCTGAGTGGTAAATATTGATGGAACCGATATACGTGCACATAGACATGTACACACATACATGCTTTATCTCATAGTTTACTCACTTAGAAGGCCCCTGTTATGTAATCTGTTACCTCTGTAATTTGCTGATGATAGGTAGTACCATTGCCAAGACCCCTTTTAGTCAGTTATTACGCCTAGGGAAGCAACTTGATGGTTTAAAGATAAATCAATTGGCGGAATACACAGATGTCAATGCACCTCCATAGTGATAACTGCTTTTAGCTAAGGCTCTTTATTAACTCTATAGTATCTAATAGGACATATAGATACAGTATATGTCATCACAGAGGAAATCCACTGTAATCTTATGTTATCTCACACAGATCTGCTGGCTGAAGATATAAAAGGCTTGTCATGTTTGTTATATTGTATGAAACTTTGCTGGTTTACCTGTATGTTCAATCCAATATGTCTATGTCCAAGCCTATACAGGGCTATCTTGTTGGTGTGTATGTGGTGCCATATTAATATTGGACATACATGTCCATTTATTTCCCATCACATATCCCTGTACAGTGGCCCTCAACTTACAATGGCCTCAAGATACAATATTTTCAACATACAATGTTCTTTTCCATGTTCCATCGTAACTTAACCCCTTAAGGACGGGGCCCATTTTCGTTTTTGCGTTTTCGGTTTTTCCTCCTTGTGTTTAAAAGGCCATAGCACTTGCATTTTTCCACCTAGAAACCCACATGAGCCTTTATTTTTTGCGCCACTAATTGTACTTTGCAATGACAGGCTGAATTTTTGCATTTGGTACACTACGAAACCAGAAAAAAATTCACAGTGTGGTGAAATTGAAAAAAACCCCACATTTTGTTTATTTGGGGGGGTATGTGTTTTTACGCTATTCGCCCTGGGGTAAAACTGACTTGTTATGCATGTTCCTCAAGTCGTTACGATTAAAACGATATATAACATGTATAACTTATATTGTATCTGATGGCCTATAAAAAATTCAAACCATTGTTAACAAATATACGTTCCTTAAAATCGCTCCATTCCATTCCAATCGCTTTTATCCTTTGGTCTATGGGGCTGTGTCAGGTGTCATTTTTTGCGCCATGATGTGTTCTTTCTATCGGTACCTTGATTGCGCATATACGACTTTTTGATCGCTTTTTATTACATTTTTTCTGGATTTGATGCGACCAAAAATGTGCAATTTTGCACTTTGGGATTTTTTTTGCGCTGACGCCGTTTATCGTGCGAGATCAGGAATGTGATTAATTAATAGTTCGGGCGATTACGCACGCGGCGATACCAAACGTTTATTTATTTATTTATTTGTTTACTTTTTTTTACACATATACTAGAAGCCCCCCTACGGGACTTCTAGTATATATACTTTGATCTCTCATAGATATGCTGCAGAGATCAATGAGATAGGCACTCGTTCACTTGCGGCTGCTGCAGCCGGAAGTAAACGAGTGCCGAGCCGGGGACGGCGCCATCTTGGACGAGTCCCCGGCCGGCATCAGTAACGGAGATCGCTCCTCCGGGACAACGTCCCGGAGGAGCGATCTCCCCCAGTAGACACCAGGGAACGGTTGCCTCCGATTAGCTAATTAGCGGGCACAGCGATCAGACCGTGCCCGCTAATAGCGGCGGTACTGGGCTACACGCGGCACCCAGGACCGCGGCGCATCAAAGCGGAGTCGCCGCGCGGCCCCGCTTTGAAGTGCTAATGAGGACATATGACATACGGGTACGTCATATGTCCTTAAGAGGTTAAAGCGTAACTGTCATGTTTTTTTTTATTGCAGAAATCAGTAGTATAAGCGATTTTAAGAAACTCTGTAATAGGTTTCATCAGCCAAAAAAGCCTCCTTCTGTACTCAAGAAGCAATCTCCCAGCCTCCCCCCCTGACTTCTTATCTGTGCATTATCAGGCAAACATGTCTTTATTACAGAGAAGCCAGTGAAGACGGGTTCTGCTCTCTCATTGTAAGCCTATGGAGGGGGGAGGGGCTGAGGGAGATGAGGGAGCAGGAAGAGGTGACATGAAGGTCAGCTGTTTGTAGACTCTCTGGGCACCTAAATCGCAGGATTCTGGGGTCAGAAAGGTCAGTGCTTATCTATGAACTTACTGAGAGAAGATTGCAGGGTGTTGTGCTTTGCAGGACTGCTCCGTGCTCAGTCACTCCTTACAGCCCCTCCCCTCTCCATAGCCACATAATGGACAGAGAAATCCTGCTTCATTTGATGTGAGGGGGGAGGCTGGGAGATTGATTTTTCAGTACAGAAGGAAACTCTTTTTTGGTTTATAAAACCTATTACAGAGTTTCTTAAAATCGCTTGTACTATTGATATTTAATGTTTTCAAAAAAATTACCCTGAAATGACAGTTACGCTTTAAGACCAGCCTCAACACACAGTACAATGCTATAGACAGTCAGGATCTGCAGAACATGTGAATACCTAGATGATCGACCAATGAAATTGGCCATTTTACTGGTAAATCCCCAGTATTACTGAAGTGCATGCACTGGTTGGCTGTTTAGTATCGCCCTCTACAGTACTGTGTGATACTACATGTCCTGTACTGCTCTTTTCCTGTGCCAAGAGGAATCGCTTCTTTGGCACCAGGTGGGGGCGACTTCATTTTATTTCTGTGGAACCCTGCGTGATCTGTACAGGACCCTAAAAATCGCTCCACTCAGTCTCCAGTCGCTCTTTCTGACTGGCATATGTAAGGACTTGCTTTATCCATATTAGTTAGTCCATATAAGTTGAAGTTCACTGAGGCCGATATCTAGCTGCTCCGGTTCCTGGTACCTGGCTGCTTCCTGGTCTGAGCTTGAGGTATGACATTTCAGGCCTGCTAAGCCATCAGCCAGTCAGTGGCTGTAGAGGGGTCCCACCAGAAACGTCATACCTCAAGCCCGGTCTCCAGACTCCGAACAGCAGCCAGGAACCAGGAACCAAAGCAATTGGGTGTCGGCCTCAGCGCTGGAGCCAGGGGGTAAGTGGACGTCATTGTTTATAACCTCTCTCTTCTGGGAATACTAAAATTGCCTCCCGCCCCAAGTACCCCTTTAATAATAAAAATAAACTGATAATAAAAAGTCTACACCAGAGCTCTATACAGGCTCCTGAAGTCCAGAAAAGTCGCAGCTACCAAATACCTTATCTATTCCTGTAAGTCACATATCTGAAACCTAGAATGCTTGGTGGTACATCAGAATTTGTAGGTTGTAAGCCCTGTGGGGCAGAGCCCTCTCTTCCTCCATATCAGTCATTTAATCACACTAAAAAAGTACTTGCATTTGTGTTATGTATCTAGACCCTTATAATATGCACACCACCCTGGATCCAAAGGTTTTAAAAAAAAAAGGAATAGCACGGAGGGGGGAGGGGGTTATAGTGCTGTTTTTGCTGATGTGTTCCATTTTCTAGATTTTCTTACCATATTTATGAACTAGGATTTCATAGTCACTGAGAAAATGCATATTATCCTCTCAGGATTGTCACTGCAACCTAAATGTTTTGATGCTCCCATGATAATACAGTCTCTTGTTGTGTGACAGTGGGACACTTTAAACTCCATTGCAGGTTTCCTTTCTCCAGCAATATCTTTCATTGTGGGTAGTATGGGAACATATCACATTTCTCTGCTTGAGTAACTGTGCCAGCTCAGTAGATAGACTATGAACAGTGTATATGGTTTTCATAAAAGCCTTAAAGTGACTCTGTACCCACAATCTGCCCACCCCAAACCACTTGTACCGTCAGATAGCTGATTTTAATCCAAGATCTGTCCTGGGGTTCGTTCGGCAGGTGATGCAGTTATTGTCCTAAAAAACAACTTTTAAACTTGCAGCCCTGTGTCAAACTGGTGTGGCCTAGAGTACCTGTGCATTAGTCTGGCACAACCTCTCTGTCCCTACTCCCTGCCCTCTTCATCATTAGGAATGCTCCAGGCAGGTATTCTCCTATTCATCAGCTGTGTGAACACGGCACATGGGCTGGATTGTGAAGGCACCTGTGCAGTGTTCACTGCAGAGGAATAGGAAAAATCCTGCCAGTGGCATTCCTAATTAGTCAACATTCTATCACATGAAATCTAGTGCCCATAACTTGTAATATTTTTTATATGAATAGCTTCTGGAATGTTGGTCACATGACCCTGATTCTGGTATGATGATAATTGCTATGCATCAAGCCCACTGCTTTCAGCAACACAGCTGCCAAAAAACCCTAGGACAAACTCTATAACTTTACAAAGGAATTTCTAATAAATTCATAATTATCTATTTGGACAAAAAACTATTCAATCTCTCAATACTCTCAGTCCTCTTGATATTCCACCTGATATAAAGCTGTTGTAAAGTACACTGTATTTTTCCCTACCAATAAACCAGGAATTCTTGCATGAGGAAGCCACAATTATTTTGTATGTCAGCCAACAATTTAGTGTTCCACTGTGTTTAGGTGTCATGCAACCAGGGATTTCCCATCATGCTCCTCAGCATCAGTAGTGGATTATAATAGGGGCATTTTGTGCGGCAGCCCGGGGCCCTGAGCTCCTGGGGGGCCCATGACCACCCAAAAAGACTTATACTTTCAATGGTGTACTGTCTCCTGGCTACACTTCTGCCATGATTTGCCAAAAAATCACTGTTTTTTTTTATGGCAATTTTGCACAAATCAGGACATCATGACATTATCTATCCTGTACTATGAACGCCAGGCTAGTGCTTCCATAGTTACAGTGGGGTGGGGGTGCCCAGGCTTGGTGAATAGCCCGGGGCCTATGGTAAAGTTAATCCGCCCCTGCTCAGCATGCCTAGTATCAAGTGACTAATAGGCTACAAAAGTCAAAATTTGCACTGCTCCATGAGGGGGGCTTTAGAGAAAAGAGGACACGACCCGCGAACTTTTAGCTCAGTTAGTACTAAGCAGCTATAACCTCCATGGAAAAATAATAAAGTAACCAGCAACCTTGCAAAGGGCTAGAGTAAAGAGGAAAAGCTCCAGGTACCCTATACACCAACTTTGTGGGTTACCCCACTCCAGATATAAGCGTGCTTGCAGATTAAGGGCTGGGAGAGGGATGGCAACTAGTCATGTGGGGAGGAGGGCTGTCCATGACTAGTCGCGGTTCTCCACCTGTTAGCGTGCTCTACAGGGACTGATAGACCCATTAGTGTACTCTCTGCCTGTCAATCATCCCCGCAGAGCATTCTGAGCTGTGAGTAGTGACTAGTCACAGGCAGCTTCCCCGCCCAGACGACTAGTTGCCGCCTTCTCCCGGCCTTGTGCGCCAGAGTAAAACTCCTTTTTCCCCCATGTAAAGCTACAACTGCAAATGTAATATGTTTCGGTAATTAAAAAGTATTTTAAAAACTGGTCTGGGAAAATTGATATGGAATTATATAACAGGAACCAGACAACAAAATATGCTTTGCAATGTTAGGCTATGTTCACACAACTGTAAGAGACCGTCAGTTCTGTGATCCGGCTGGGTCGCGGAACGGCCGGTCTCTGAAAAGATCATCCCGGCTGGTACTGCAGTAGCGGCCAGATGAACTTTAGTGCCGTAAGAGTTCTGATGCGGGCGCATCAGAACTCCACACTGCACACTATGGAGCAAGCGGCCGGAGCCGCTCGCTCCATAGTGTGCACTGTGAGAGATCGCAGCCGGAGCATATACTATGGGGGACATTTATGAAGTCCGGCATTTTTTTTACGCCGAGCTTACAAATGTCCCCGGAGCTCCGGAGCTCAGGGGATTTATGTAGAGGTACTTTGGCTCTACATAAATCCCAATCGCACGGAGCCTCTCCCTGTGAAAATTTGGAAACCTACGCCTTCTCAGAGTTGGCGTAGGTTTTAGTATGATTTTTTCACAGAAAAAATGATAAATGTGGCACACGCAGAAGCCGCACCCCCTCTGCGTGCAGCCCCCCCCCCCTCGTAACGCCCCCTCTCCACCCCACTTGGGAAGGTGGCACAGACGGGCAGATGCTAAAAAAATATTTGCAAAATATTTGCGAATATTTTTACACTCATTTGCCCCATCTGCGTCTAAAAAAGGCATTTACACCTTTTCATACATGTCCCCCCATGTGTATACGCTCCGCACAGGATTCCATAGAGGCCAGGTAACATATATTTTCGTATTAATCACGGCCATTGTTGCAATCGGCAACAACGGCCGTACTTTTACAAAAATATATGTTGTGTGAACATGGCCTACAATACAAAAGCATCAGAATGATGTATTCAGCACTTACTCTTAGTTGATGAATGATATCCTGAATTTCTTGGTGTCCATACTTTTCAGCCATGTTAGCTGGGTCATCCCCATATTTGTTAGTGATTTTACAAAAGTGATCTGCGGCTGGGCTTTGCATCAGTAAAAGTGCAACCTCTTTCAGTCCAAGCTTTGCTGCACAGTGCAATAAGGTGGGTATCTCTTCTGAACTGCCACCTGGAATATCAATAAAAAAAGATTGATTTCTATAGAAATGACTTTCTGTACTAATCATTTATTTAAAAAAAAAAATACAATTAGTACAATTAAAAATTAAGAAATGTTTGATTTAGAGAGCTTGAATTCCTACTTTCTGCAAACCAAAGTAGCCACATACTGTATATTGTATTATGGTTTTATTATTTAAAAAAAAAATCCATTAAAAATGTAAATTTAGTTTGCAGCCTGCATTTTTTACATACAGCACAGATTTCTGTCAGAGGAACTGCCTCAGGGGCGTAGCTAGGATTCACGGGGCCCCATAGCAAAAAATTTTAAGGGCCCCCCCTCCCCTACGCACAACACAAACACTGCACATTTTTTGTGCTGCAGCATGTAAGTAAACACTGGGTCACTTACACACTGCAGTACATAAAGGGTTAAGCAGAAGGACAAACGCTCTTACCTTCTCTCCCGGGCCCCCCTCCTGCAAGGGCCCCATAGCAACTGCCTACCCTGCCTCTATGGTAGCTACGCCACTGGTCTCCAGCTCCTTTTTCTACTTTCCTGAACAATTTTCAAAGCTGATTTACGATCAGATGAAGATTGTCATAAAGATGATTTGGTCATAAATCACCTAAGAATAATTTTTTTGTCCCATTTTCACCTAAAAGAGAAAGTAAAGGCCAACGAAAGAGTTATGCTTCTGCTGAAATTTTAAATTATCCCACAAAAAATAGGCCCTCACAAAAGGTGATGATGATAAAGAAAAAAAAGCTGAATGTGCTTTTTTCTTTCAAATGACCTTTTTTTCCCCATCTAAATTACAGATCATATACAGTGCCTTGTGAAAGTATTTGCCCCCCTTGAATTTTTCAACCTTTCAGGCTTTAAACATAAAGCTATAATCTTTTATTTTTTTTGTGTAGAATCAACAAGTGGGACAGAATTGTGAAGTGGAACGAAATTTATTGGATCTTTTAAACTTTTTTAACAAATAAAAACTAAAAATAGGGCGTGCAATATTATTCGGCCCCTTTACATTAAGTGCGGCAAACTCACTCCAGAGGTTCAGTGAGGATTTCTAAATGATCCAATGTCGTCCAGCTGTTTTGCAAGAATGGGCAAGAATTTCTGATAGAGGCATACCCCAAGCGACTTGAAGCGGTAATCACAGCAAAAGGTGGCCCTGCAAAGTGTTAACACAAGGGGGCCGAATAATTTTGCATGCTCAATTTTTAAATTTTTTAAAAGTTTAAAAGATCCAATAAATTTCGTTCCACTTCACAATTGTGTCCCACTTGTTGTTGATTCTTCACAAAAAAATTTAAATTTTGTATCTTTATGTTTAAAGCCTGAAATGTGGCAAAAGGTTAACGTTCAGAAACTGCTACCGGCTACACTCTGTGCACGATAGCACAGAGTGCAACTCGGCTTTCTGCCACCGCAGTAGCCGTTTAGCCCTATTTAATTGTCGGAGGTAAGGGACCTGCGTTGGTGTTTCTTAGGGTATGTTGTACCAAGGGGTAGATCAGGGTAGGGGGTCGCCCTAATTAGGGCGAGTGCCCCACTCCACCCTGTGCGAGCAGGAGTAGTCTACCTCACACATACAACAACAGGGCATAATAGGACGCTGAGCTGAACACACGGCCCGAGTCCTAACAATTATTGTGGGTCGGCCACATTAACACCAACTAGAGCAGACTCAAGGTCCTATTAGATGGCCCGATCATAAACTGTAAACGATCTACTAGTTCAGCGCTTGTTTACAATTACACTGGCCGACTATAGGGCAGAAAGGGCTGCATGGACATTGTTAGCGATGTCCGTGCAGCCCTTGCCTTTAGTGTAAAATATTAAACTATTAACTCACCTTACCACATTTTTATAGTGTCCTCAGAGGCCTTCCCTGGTTTGTGCAGCTCTGCCTTCTGTTCCGGTCTCTGCACTGACAGGCTGCTGGACGCTTAGCCATTCATTGGCCATGGCCTGTCTCGGCCAGTGATTGGCTGAGCAGCCGTGGCCTATCAGTGTAGAGACTGGAAGAGAAGTCAGAGCTGCAGAAACCAGGGAAGGCCTCTGAGAACACCAGGGAACATGGTAACATCAGCTAATACTTTAATACTTTATACTACAGTCATCGGCCATGGGGACGCATTGCTATTACGGGTAGTGATGCGCGTCCGATGCCCAATGATTTCAGGCCTGGACCTAAAGAAACGATCAGCCGCTGATCATTTCATCGGCTGATTGTTGTCTCCATTACACAGAGTGATAATTGGCCGAATCGCCTGATTTGGCCGATTATCGCTACATGTAATAGGGCCCTAAGCCAGCAACAGTGTAACAGATGTGGCTGCCATCTGCACAAGCTTTACAAAATTTTGTCCAAAGACCAATAGAAGCAAACTGGTGCTATACTGCAATATGAACACACATCTCTGATAATTCAAAGACTTTACTCCAATATACAGTGCTCAGCAAAATTAGAGAGAGAGTCATACAGTCTCAGGCTATGTTCACATAGCGTAAGAGACCGGCCATTCCGTGACCCGGCCGGGTCATGGAACGGTCGGTCTCTAAAAAGATCATCCTGGCCGGTATTGCAGTATCGGCCGGACAATCTTTCGGGCCACAGTGTTCTGATGTGGGCGCATCCGTGCGCTGACATGGTTTTCTGCGGCCGCTCTTCAATGAATAGCGGCCGCAGAAAACTGACGTGTAAGTTATTCGTGGCGCTGTGAGGCATCCTGGCTGGAGCGTATACTATGGGGGGGATTTACGAAGCGTACGCCAGAGGCATACGCCAGGGAGAAGGTGCGGATTCGCCCCTTCTCCCTGGCGTACGCCCGGCTCGCCTGATAGGCGGGCTGACAGAGCTTGGGGGTGTGTGATAAGGCGGGTAGGAGGTGTGGCCTCCTCTCGCACCTAATTTATCATGATTTACGCCTGCTCGCAGGCGCAAATCATGACGCAAACCTACACCTGCTGGAAGACGGTGTAAATTTGATACGGGGGGGGGGGGGCGCAGATTCGGGTGCCCGGCCGGCCTTATTCACCAAGAGGTATGTGGTATCAAGCCCACATCTGGATAGTGTGAAAAATCCATGTACTCCCTAAGACTGCATCTAACTTCTTTAGCCACAGGTATTCGATTGGACGTGAGCATGCTCGAGTTGCGCTCATCTTTACAAGAGATCATCATGACCTTGTATGACATTGTGCAGGAACTGAGGGGTTAATAATATCCCTAACAATATGTTGACTGGGGATCATCGTTGTTTAGTGCTCTCCCTTCACAACCACACGGGCTTAAGTGCTTCTTTTTTTCTGCTGCGCTCAAAAATACATTCAGTATATTTAGACATCATATAATACTTTCTTTCATCTTACACAATATTTCATTTACATTTTAAAAGCTTCTTTATTCCCTCTATCTAAGCTGTATATATAGAAACGTTCATTAAGATGGATCACAGTGAATTAGCATGGCTATATAATAATATAGAGTGCCCCCACTGTTGTTCCAGTGATAAGAAAGACCAAACGGAATAAAAATTCTTGTTAATGATGTAAATTTTAAGATCAAATAGATGAAACCTTATCGAGCTCTTTGTCTCCGATGACGGTCGTGTCTTTTCGAGATCTGTTGATGCCAAAAGTGATTGAACTTGTAATTCGGCGAAACCGTCAAATACAAGCGCTTATTTAATTCTAAGGGAAAGTGGGAGAAGTTTCCACCTTTTTACCAGCATCCTGGGAGGAGCGGCAAGGAGCGGAGCAGTGTTGAAAGGCCGTCGGCTCGATGAACGGAGTGCTGGTCAAACAAAGCGCTTCACTTCGTTTAAATGAACGTTTCACTCATTTCTAGTCATAAATTCAGGAAATTGTAAGTTTCATTTAAGACAAAATAAAGTGCATAAAAAAAATAGATATTAAAGATGAGTGGGTTTACTAATTTCTTAAGTATCATGGTGCTCGTGTAAAATAAAGAGTTTCCCTCTCACATGTTTGGTGGCTTAAGGTGATATTGTCATCCCCCCTTTTATATATATTCTGGCTATTTCACATCTTACTGTATAAAGGATTTTTTTGTGGTCTCTCCACTCAAAAATGCATATTAACGTTGATGGACAGTGCCAACTGGGTGGGGTTTCATGGCCCTTGTGCCCCAATCTCCCCACCTACATTGGCACCTCATGCTTCGTCTCTTCCATGATCTCATCAGAATGGCTGACCTTAAAGCGACTCTGTACCCACAATCTGACCCCCCCAAACTACTTGTACCTTCAGATAGCTGCTTTTAATCCAAGATCTGTCCTGCAGTCCGTTTGGCAGGTGATGCAGTTATTGACATAAAAAGTAATTTCAAAATTGCAGCCCCGTGCCCTACGGGAGTATCTGTGCCCTAACTTTGCACCACTCCCTCCGTCCCTCCTCCCCACCCTCTTCATCATTAGAGATGCCACTGGAACATTTACTTCTGTTTAAACATTGCACAGGTGTCTTAATGATCCAGCCCATGTGCCGTGGTAACACAGGTGGTGAATAGGAGGCAATCTTCCTGGAGCATTCCTAATGATGAGGAGAGCGGGGAGGAGGGACAGAGGGGGTGGTGCAAAGTTAGGGCAGAGATACGCCCGTAGGGCATGGAGTTGCAATTTTAAAAGTAATTTTTTATGACAATAACTGCATCACCTGCCAAATGGACCACAGGACAGATCTTGAATTAAAAGCAGCTATCCAAAGGTACAAGTGGTTTGGGGGGTCAGATTGTGGGTACAGAGTCGCTTTAAGGCCTAGGCCCTTTGTGACATCAACAGAACTGGCCAGATCAGAAGCAGTTGAAGGAGCATTTCAGTAAGTTTATTCCTCTGGATCAGGTGTAATTTTCTGCTTAAAGAGGATGTACCACCAGGTACATCCTCTTTAACCTGAACCCACCTATCGAACGGCGCTGGCACGGGGAAGCCGGTGCCACGGTCCGGTTTTCGGACCGAGGCCCCGTTCCCGTGCACGGGAACTGGCCGGTGCTCAAGCACTGGAGGTCGGTCGCCCTGTCCGCCCCCAGTGGGAGGGAATTCCCTCCCCTGTGTGATGCGGCTCCTTTCATTCTAAGGGAGCTGCGTCATACAGGGGATGGAATTCCCTCCCACTGGGCGCGGGCGGCCGACCTCCAGTGCTTGAGCCCCGGACGGTTCCCGTGCATAGAACGGCGCTGTGCATGGGAACGGGCCTCGGTCCGAAAAACGGACCACAGCACCTGTTTTCCCGCCGTTCGATAGGTGGGTTCAGGTTTTTTTTGTTTGTTTTTTTTTATATCCTCTTTATTTAACATAATCTTATATATATATAAATCAAAGCTCCAAAATTCTTAAAATACAGAGATTAGAGTTTCCCATCATTTGTGAAAGAAAATGTCTTTGTTTCTCTTACTTATCTATTGTTCCTGAAGAATACATTAATTCTTTATCATGGGATGCACCTCCCCGAGTTCCGACCCATATACCTCTAGATATTTCTTTTATTATAATATCTATGTTCTATTCTCATATCTATCCTTACTAAGGAATGATTTGGAGGGCTCTGACTAAGAACCTGGTTAAGGCCCCCCCGATCTCTCTCCACATCCCCCTATGGGGCACCTCCAACAACCAGTAGCCCAATACCCACCCGGAGGGAAAACACCTATTTAATTTTAATAACCTTATTACATATACTTTGTTATATATTTGTACAAAAAAAGAAAATGAAATAAATTATTCAATCTTAATAGACTGCTCCATATTTTACAACTTCCATGTATACAGGAGTCTTCGAGCGATCCAGACCTTATAGAGGTCCCTCTCCCTATTCCCAACTCCTCTTCATTCACTCCGATACTCCAGACCACATTTATAATGTAGCCTAGGGGCATCTTCCTGGGGTGGCTATGAGTCAACAGTATTTGTACACCATGTCTTCACCGCCTATCCCAGTAACCATCCAACCACTTTTCCCAAGGTACAGTCATGTGTTATATTCCATTTGTTATTGTTTTTACTCAATATTTAATTCCTTCCATCTCCAGTATTTACCCCTTCCAGATGAGATCAGTCCCCTTGGTTGGCAAGCGCCCCACAGTAGGAAGAATCGACACCGGGAGCCTGCCCCAGTTCCCAGAGTCATCCCCGCCCCCTCCATACTATCATTCCCTTTTCTTTGTTATTACGTAATATCCTCGGTTCTCGGGGAGTGCATCCCACGTTTACAATCACATACATTTTATTATTTATATCAATCTCCTTTTTGAGTGCTACATAGTATCTTTTGCACTCATCTCAGGTAATCTCTAATCTCCACTCTACTACCTTTCTCCTTACCCCCTCTCCTTCCTGTCCAAGCCTCAAAAAAAAAAAAAAAAAGAAACACACACAAAACAAAACAAAACAAAAAAAACCCAAACACACATAATAAATATAAAGATTCTCCCTCTCCCTCCCCCACTTCTCTATATTTAGTTCTGTTATATCATCAGATCTTGGCTTTGTGGCCATTTTGCCCATGCTTTGCGGAACTTTTAGATTTTATCGTTTTTTTGTGCCCTAAAATACTCCATTATCATTATTCTCTTCATTTTTCTCTCCCAATCTTCAATATCCGGTGGAGTTACTGAGATCCATTTCTTTAAGATACAATTCTTAGCCACTAACATTCCTTGAAGAGCAATGTTTTTTTCCTCCCCTCTTATGTGTAAACTCTTTCCCTCTCCCAAGACACATACCTTTGGGTCTTTCTCTATCTTGATGTCTAAACGATTTTCCAATCTCAATATCACCTCCCCCCCAATATCTATATAGCTTGGGGCATCTCCATAATAAGTGAATCAAGTCCCCCCCTTCGTGATTACACTTTACACACCTATCGGTCTCTCTTAGTTTCATTAAATACAACTTACGAGGGGTATAGTGAACCCTATATATAATGAAAAACTGTGTCACCTTGTGATTAAGCCTACTACACCATTTATCTATATCAGAAAATATTTTATCCCAATCTCGATTTTCATCCTCCAAATCTCTCCTCCATTTTTCCCTAAAATTATTCTTCACCTCTTTCTGTGAGTGCCCTCTAATTATTTTATATAATTTCCCTATCAACCCTCTTTTCGTCCTTATTACTTTATCCAACATACCTTTATATTCCTGTGTTTTAAATAGCCTCTTATTTTGTGTCCTCCCTATTGCGTGATTCATTTGTAAATATCTATAATAATCTGTCTCTCTAACCCCAAATTCCATTCTCAGTGTCTCTAGTGATTTAATATTACCTTGTACATTAAAGAATCGTTCTACTTTAATAATCCCCTTTTGTACCCAAAACTTAAACTCTTGTATTTTTTGAAACTGTGGGAGATGCATATTTTCCCAAAGGGGGTATACTCATTGCTAGTCGTGATTGCCATTTTGGTTTTAGTGGCTTTCCATGTTTTATGTGCCAAGAAATTTAAAGGATTTTTTTTGTCTCTTAATATTCCAGCCTCCAAGATGGTAGGAAGATCTTGAAGCCATTTTGTTTTTTTAGATTCCCAATAGTCTGTAAAATCAAAACTATCCCCTTGGATTATATACACCATCTGGGAGGCCAAAAAGTAGAGCTCAAAATCAGGTAGATTCATCCCCCCCTTATCACTAGGTAGGCACCATATATCATATGGGATTCGTATTGATTTTTCTCTCCATATTATTTTATTACATATCTCTCAACTGGGACCAACAATCTCTACTTAACCATACTGGACTATTGGCTAAGATATATAACACCTGGGGTAAGATGATCATCTTTATAATCCCTAGTCTAGCAGCAATACTCAGGGGGAGACCCCTCCATACTTTCAGTTTACCTCAGAGTTTTTCCAACAGTGGTAACAAATTTAGTTTAGAATACTGATCCACTTGTGCCGACATCACAATTCCCAGATACTTAACCCCTTAAGGACAGAGCCTGAAATGGCCTTAATGACAGAGACAAATTTTATGAATATGACCAGTGTCACTTTAGTCATTAATACCTTCGGGATGCTTTTACCTATCCGGCTGATTCTGAGATTGTTTTCTCGTGACATATTGTACTTTACATTTCTGGTAAATTGGAGTCGATACTCATAACAAATCTTTATGAAAAAAACCCAAATAATGTGAAAAAATGTGAAAAAATGCATTTTTCCAACTTTGAAACTTTTTTGCGTATACAGAAAGTGGTTATACCACATAAATTATATATTAAATAGCATTAGCAACATGTCTACTTTATGTTGGCGGCATTTATTAAACTATTTTTCATTTTTTTTACACAATAGGAAGCTTAAAACATTAGCAGCAAATTTCCAAATTTTCAGTCAAATTTCAAAATCAGATATTTTTAGGGACCTGTTCAGGTTTAAAGTGTATTTGAGGGGCCTGTATGTTAGAAAGCCCCACAAAGCACCCCATTTCAGAAACTGCACCCCCCACACTCTGCAAAAGCACATCCAGAAAGTGTTTTAACCCTTTAGGGGAGTCACATAAATAAAAGCTAAGTGTGTAAGGAATTTGAAAATTTTAATTTTCTGTGCAGAAATTTTATTGTAATCCAATATTTTTCATAATTATAAACCTATTACCAGAGAAATGCACCCCAATAATTATTGCCCCGTTTCTGCAGTTTATAGAAATACTCCATATGTGGCCCTATTGCGCTATTTGACGCAACCACAAGCCTCAGATATAAGGGAGCGCCTAGTGAATTTCAACGCCTCCGTTATATTTGGTCATTTTTGACTGTACCACTTCAGGTTGGCAGAGGCTCTGGGGTGTCAAAACCTAAAAAACACCCCTAAAGGGACACCATTCAGAAAACTACACCCCTCAAGGAATGTAACAAGGGGTGCGGTGAGCATCTGGACCCCACAGGTGCTTCACAGATTTTCCGAACAATATGGCGTGAAAAAAGAAAAATTTATTTTTTACACTAAAACGTTGTTCTAGCCTTCAATTTTTCATTTTCTTAAAGGGATAAGAGGCAAAAAAAGACAAAAAATGTGTAGCGCAGTTTCTCCCGAGTACAGAAATACCCCACATGTGGCGATAAAGTGCCAAGGGGGCGCAGGACGAGCCTCCAAAGGGAAGGAGCGCCAATTGGCTTTTGGAAGCTGAATTTCACTGAAAAGGATTTCAAGGGCCATGTCGCATTTACAGAGCCCTCGTGCTGCCAAGACACTGGAAACCCCCCACAAGTGACTCCATTCTGGAAACTACACCCCTCAAGGAATCTAACAAGGGGGGCAGTGAGCATATGGACCCCACTGGTGACGGGCACAAATGTGGAACAATGTGACGTGAAAGGGAAAAATTTCATTTTTTCACTTTCATGGCACAAATGTGCCCGTCATCAAGGGGTCCATATCCTCTTTTCCCCCCCTGTTAGATTCCTTGAGGGGTGCAGTTTCCAGAATGGGGTCACTTGTGGGGGGTTTCCAGAGTTTTGGCACCACGAGGGCTCTGTAAATGCGACATGGCGTTCATCATCCATTCTAGCCAAATCCAACCTCCAAAATCCAAATGGCGCTCCTTCCCTTCGGAGGCCTGCCCTGCGCCCACATGGTGCTTTATGTCCACATGTGGGGTATTTACGGACTCGGGGGAAATTGCTCTACACATATTGTGTGTTTTTTTCTCTTTTAACCCCTTGTGAAAATGATAAATTCAAGGCTAAACCAACATCATAGTGTAAAAAATGTAATATTTCATTTTCACGCCACATTGTTCCACATTTGTGCCCGTCACCAGTGGGGTCCATATGCTCACTACACCCCTTGTTACATTCCTTGAGGGGTGTAGTTTCCATAATGGGGTCACTTGTGGGGGGTTTCAACTGTCTTGGCAACACAGAGGCCTTTTGAATGCAACATGGCCCCTCGAAATCCATTCCATCCAAATCCAGCCTTCAAAAACCAAATGGCGCTTCTTCCCTTCGGAGGCTTACCCTGCACCCGCATGGCGCTTTATGTCCACATGTGGGGTATTTCCGTACTCAGGGGAAATTGCTCTACACATTAAATGGTTTTTTTTATCTTTTAACCCCTTGTGAAAATGAAAAAACATGACAAGATTAATAATTTAGAGTAAAAATTTTACAAAAATTACACTAAATGTTGGTCTAGCCTTGATTTTTTTCCATTTCCACAAGGGGTTAAAAAAGAAAATGAACACAAAACGTGTAGGGTAGTGTCCCCTGAGTACGAAAATACCCCACATGTGGGCATAATGTGCCATATGGGCACAGGGCAAGTCACCAAAGGGACAGAGCGCCATTTAGAGGCTGGAATGGAGGATGGAGGCCATGTCGCAATTACAAAGCTCCTGTGCTGCCAGGACAGTAGAAACCCCCCACAAGTGACCCCATTCTGGAAACTACACCCCATAAGGAATCTAACAAGGGGTGCAGTGAGCAGATGGACCCCCCTGGTGACGGGCACTTACGTAGAACATGTGCCGAGAAAATAAAAAATACAATTTTTTTCACTTTCACGTCCCAAATGTGGCCGTCACCAGGGGGCCATATCCCCGCTGCCCCCCTTATTAGATTCCTTATGGGGTGTAGTTTCCAGAATGGGGTCACTTGTGGGGGGTTTCTACTGTCCTGGCCGCACAGAGGCTTTGTAATTGCATCATGGCATCCTCTAATGGGAATGGCGGCCATACCTACTTAGCTGGGGAAAAGGGACAATTCTAATTTATTTGGGGGTATTAGGCCAATTATTAGTTTATAAGGTTGGAAATGACAGGTGTCCATCAAACTCAACCTGTGTTGATCCAGAGGAAGGCAAAAAATCCTCGTGAGGCAGACGACAGTAGCCTCATCACAGGGGAAAAATTCCTTCCCGACTCCATAATGGCGATCAGAATAATCCCCGGATCAACGTGACCCCTGAAATAGGAATAAGGGACAGAATTTAGATAATGTAGAACCCCAGTGACGTGTGGTGCGCCTTGGAGCGATCCATTATGTAGAGGCCGGGGTGATCAGGACAGGTGGCACACTGGAAAATGGTGTCCTTCCTGATCCCCCTGTTACCCCACACTCTGCACTTCTTCTGGGGTCTCCCGTTCTCCTGTGTGGGGGACGTCACCTGGAAAATGTTGCCCTGGTGCGATACGGGGTCCTTCATATCCAGAAGCGCTGGGTCCGCTCCATGGCTGCTAAATATTAGGGCTCTATTACTACTTCTGATATGTTCGGATCGTGCCGGAAGCTACAGGGCAGCGAGGGACCGGAAGAGGGGGCGCTGGTATAAAAGTTATCCCCGTACAGGTGGTGACCTTTATCCAGCAGTGGGAAGATCAGTTCCCGGACGATCTTCCCACTAACTCCGAGGATGGGGGGGGGAGGGGGCATCTGGGGGCTGGATTCGGGTGTCCCTTCCTACATACACTCTAAGGGTACATGCACACTGCGGAATCGCGACAGATAACCCTTCGTGCATTCCACAGCTGGCACCCACCGGCGGACTGATGCAGGCGCACGTCTCCGTCCGTGTCATAGACTCCATTCTATGCACGGGCGGATTCCGCTCTCAGTCCAACGTGTTCATTCTTTGGATGGACGACGGATTCCGCCCGTGCATAGATTGGAGTCTATGACACGGGTGGAGACATGCGCCCGCATTAGTCCGCCGGCGGGTGCCAGCTGCGGAATGCACAAAGGGTTATCCTTCGCCATTCCGCAGTTTGCACGTACCCGAAATCTGTAAGTGTACCCTGAGGTACGCTCACAGAGTTTGGAGAATTTCACACCATGCCGTCATCTCTTATTGGGACGGTACTGGCGGAAAAGACGTGTCTGGGAGGCAGCATACGCTACGCTACCCCCAGACACGTCACTGGATGATGAGGATGAATGGAGGAAAGAAGGATCCCCCCCATTCATCCTCACTGGCTGTTTCGGTGTCGGAGGTAATAATAACGTATCCCTCTGACACCGAAAACACCCTGGGGGCCATCTTTATATGGGGACTAGTATATGGGGTATGTAGTGGTGTAGTGTCAAACTTTATTCAATGTAGTGTGGTGTAATGTAGTGTTTTTTACGTGTTTTTTTACAGTAAGTATAAAAAAAAAACCTACGCCAACAAAGGAGTTGCTGATAAATGCCGCACTTATGTGCGGCACTTATAAGCAGACCGTGGCAGTAGGATACAGAAAAAAAACACCCTACGCCAAAAAGGAGGAGTTGCTGATTAGCAGCGCACTTTCGTGCGATGCTGATCAACACTCAGCGGCGATAGGGTGCGGAAAATAGAAAAAAAAAAATTTGGAAAAAAAAAAAAAACCTTTTTCTACATTCAGAATATCCCTGTAGCTGCTGATAAGTGTATTACACATATCAGCCGCTAGGGGGCAGCAGAGCGCAAAATCCGGAAAATGACGAGGCTGGAGCCGAAAATAGCCGAGAGAAGACGACGGGGACCGCCGGAAAGACCCGAAGACCGAACGGAATGACTGAGGACGCCGCGAACCCGGAAGACGCCGATCAGGAGCCCGGGACAGGTGAGTAATGTACAAATACCTGCTCTGGACCCCTCGGCTACCTAGCTGAGGGGTCCAGGGCAGGTATTTACTATATTGTGGGACTCTGATCGCCGTGCCACCGGCCCGATCGCCGTGAACGGCCGGCCGGCCGTTCACGGCGATCGGGCCGGTGGCACGGCGATCACCATTACTTTTTACAGTAATGGCGGTCGGTGCCGTCCTCGGACAGCACCGACCGCCATTTTTTTTCCGGGTCATCGGGTCACCGATGACCCGGAAAGGTTCCGATCGCCGCTATTGGCTGATCTGAATTGATCAGCCTATAGCGGCGATCGTAAGCACGGGGGGTGTTAACCACCCCCCGTGCCGGGAAGCTATGATGGCCTGCTATGATTTATAGCAGGCCATCTTCCCCGACCGCTGTGTGTGAACACGCAGCGATCGGGGAAACATCGGGCGTACCCATACGCCCGTTTGCGTTAAAGCCCAGGCAACGGGGGCGTATGGGTACGCCCGATGTCGTTAAGGGGTTAAACTCACTACATACAGTAAACATAGGACTCAGGACATACATAAACATAGGGTTCAGGTTAAAGAGGATGTACCAGGTGGTACATCCTCTTTAAGCCCTGCTACAGGGACAGGTCCTGCTGACTTCACTACGCCTGTTAGTAAAGCGAGCAGAGAAAATGGGGGCAGGGCTTTATTTAATACTGATGTACGAGTATGCCAGTCATATAAAACCTGCCAAACAAAACTAATCACTGTATATTAAAAAATATATATAATATTAAAGGAGAAATCCTGAGATTTTGAAAATTCATCAGCAGGCAAGGGCAGGGGGAAATTTGATAACAAGTACAAACTTACCCTGCGCCCATGCCCAGGGTGAGCAGCGGGACTAACCTCAGACTCCCTGGAGACCTCATCTCCAGGGTATACACATCACGACCCGACTGGATGCCGTTCCAGTCACTGATTGGCCAGTCCATTAGCTGGGACAGACGTTTTCCCCCGAGTTGTGCTTTCGGCAGGGGTCCTGAGACTGCTCCCTCACCCCGGGCACAGGGAAATGTAAGTGCCTACTCATTATAAAATTCTCCCTTGCCCCCTCCGGCTGCCGGATTTTCAAAAACCCCGGACTTCTCCGTTAAAGTAGAAGTGCTATAGGCAGCAAATAGGAACTGAAGCGCAACTGTCAGTACACAGATGGTGCCAGTACATATATAAATGGCTGTAGGCAATAACTACTGTAGTCCACAGAGTGCTGGAATAATCATACATATCAATTATAGAATGTTAAAATTCAAGTGCAAAAATAAATAGCCAGAAGCAAACCCTACTGGCCAATGTAAAGAAGATGCTTGGCATCCAGAAAAGCCATGTACATTATTCTTCAACATGTTTCGCTCCCCGGCTTCTTATGGGAGAGCTGAAGGAGAGAAGGCACACATGCCCCCTAGTGTAAATGGTATGCACATTGTATGTACACCACACTGTATGCTAACATTGGGAGAGCAATGCTGGGCAAGGTAAATTCAATATGTAACTAATATTTAAAAACATAATCTGAATGGTAAATGTAAAGGTAATTACTAAATGGGATAAGATAAGAGTGGAAGGATGGAATTAAAGGGGTACTCCAGCGGGGGGGGGGACTTTTCGCTGGGACCGGAGACAAGGTGGCTGAGAGAAAAGACGTCCACTCACCTCCCCGGTTCCAGCGGCGGGTCCCGCATAGCAGCGCTCCAGTGCCTGGTTCCCGGCCGCTTCCTGGTGTCTGACACGGGCCCGAGACGTGACGTCTCCAGTCCGCTCAGCCAGTCAGTGAAGGAGGCAGGATCCGTTTCAAGTTTGCTCAGATCCCGCCTCCTTCACTGACTGGCTGAGCGGACCTGAGACGTCACTCCTCGGGCCCCCGTCAGACACCAGAAAGTGGCCGGGAACTGGAGCGCCGCGATGCGGGACCCGCCGCTGGAGCTGGGGAGGTGAGTGGACGTCTTTTCCCTCAGCCACCTCGTCCACGGTCCCAGCAAAAAAGTGCCCCCCCCCCCGCTGGAGTACCCCTTTAATGCCATAATAATTGTTCTACCAATCTTTCTGTTTAGGCTGGGTTCACATTATTATTTTTTTCAACCGTTTTTGTCATATGTTTTTGCAAAAAAACGGATGGAAAAAATGATACATCTGTGTCCATCCATTTTGATCAGTTTTTTCCATTGACTTTGAAAAAAAAAAAAAGGTTGAAACGCATCCTTTTTTTAACCCTTTCATGACCTGGGGTCATTGATGCTTCCATGCCCAGCTCGTTTTAGGATATCAGCTTATGGGATCATGGCTCCTGCGCCTGTGTCCTCCTGGATCGTAAATTCACGTCGCTGCAGCATCAGGCATAGGCTGCAGCGGTGTTAATTTACTGAGGAGCAGAGGGAGGAGGTTAACATACACAAAAACCTAGCTGACTTTTTTTGTGTGTGTGTTAAAAAAACAAATGTGTTTTGATCCGTTTTTTTTTTTAATAATGGAAGCCAATGGTAAAACCGATAAAAAGGGATTAACACAAATTCATCCGTTTTTGCAAGACGGTTAAAAAAAAGGGATGGAAAAAAAACGTAGTGTGAACCCAACCTAACATGGGCAGCATACTTGACGAACATGACAATCTGGGCATATTTTTTCATAGCATCTATCAATTCTCTAGTAGGAAATCTCTTACTATGATACGGTATTTGACCTATGTCTTTGTTAACATTACTCCACATCACCAAGAAAATACACCTCTCACAGTTACATTGCTGTATACTGCTATTCCCGGGCGGGTAACGTCTCAATGAATGATCAATAATTCAGAAAATGTTAATTAAACAGAAGCAATCAGACCAGAAGCACTTAGGAGTCCTAGGCTGATCACAGCTTGACAGATTAGGAATTGCTGCCTTTCAGTTTTTTTTCCCCTGGAATAATCAATAGCCACTGTAATTGTTGCAATATTGTAAATGTAAACTCATGCTTCCTTCTATTTCACTCCTGCGGCCTGGGATGAATTAAAATGATGTTATGACTGGGATCCATTAGCCTCGAAAAGAGTCAACTTCATCCTATTGGTAAAATAACATACAAAGCAAACCCTAAATAATAACCTGGAAGAGAATTGCTGAATATTAATGAAAAGAATATAAAAATTCCTGTTATTGGAGTGGTAAGATTTATACTTTATGAATAGACTAGAACACGCAGTCACAGTGTTATTGGAGTGGTAAGATTTATTCTTTATGAATAGACTAGAACACACACTATTATTGGAGGGGTAGAATTTATACTTTTGTTTACTCTCTGCTCTGTATATATAATAGCCGTCATGCAAATGTTCTCGTAAGGTGAGGAGACGATAGGAGAAAATGGAGAAGAGGAGAAGATGCGTTAACAAGCAGATAGGTATCTTCTTGGCTCACAAACAATATTGTTTCTTGTAAGATTTTCTCCATGGTTTCAGCTCTACCTCTCTTGTTTGGCCTGTGTTCGTTAATTTCTAATGTACGTAATTAATTATGAGAAGCTTATAATCACAAAAGAAGGGGGGCGGAAAGCTTATAATTTATACCAGTATGAGAGAACAAAGACAATGGAGAAAACAAGGAAATGTAGGAGAAATATGCCAGATAAATGGTGTTCTATGATTTATACTTACATGTATTACATAAACGTTTAGAGGACCTCAGAAGTTGGGAAATCAGAAATTAACACTATCTGGAATCAAGGGAACTTTGGAAATAAATAATTAGGCTATGTTCCCACACAGTATTTTGGTCAGTATTTTGCAACCAAACCCGGAAGTGGATTAAAAACACAGAAAGGCTATGTTCACACACTGTTGAAATTTAGTGGATGGCCGCCGTTTAAATTATTGGTAAATTATTGCTGTCATTTTAAAACAACGTCATTTACACATACTTGCAAGTCCAGGAAAAACTATGAAAATTGCCCAAAACCAAGCTAATCCTCGACTCATAAGGAGATATCCTCCAACACTCAGGAGAGGAAAAAAACCCTGTGGAGGAAACCTCTAGGGAATCATGGCTGGAGGATTGCCCTTCCCTTGGGCTCACAGGGTAAATGCAAAACTGTACCTAATCAAATTCAATTAACATGACATTGGTACCATGCACAGACAAATATGATTTACAATAAAACATGCGTACACTTGCAAAAAGAGATCAGCTGTAAAGCAAAGATTCGAAAATGGGAGGGTGGGAGGGATCTTTTTGTGAGACAGAGGAAGGGAGAGACAAGACAGAAGGTTATGTCTATTTATAAACCCCACCCTCCTCATAGCAAATAATATACACTACACTAGGATAGACTAGGCATACACTCCTCCCTCTTAAAGCAGAACCACCTGTGCTCAAGTGTATACCATTATACAGGGAATTCTGCAGGGGCTAAACCCTCCCAAAGTTATGTCCTCATATTCTTAGAGCTCCAGGAGAGTCTAATTTAACAGTGTTTAGCAATGTGAGAAGAAACATGACAGTGTATACACGTAAACTTAGCCTACTATTACTTGGCCCAAAGGAGTCCCGATAATAACTGTAAACAAGCGCCGATCTGCTAGATCGGCGCTGTTTACTGGGCCTATTACACAACCCGATAATCATTTAACAAGGGCTGCATGGACATCGTTATCGATGTCCTTGCAGCCCTTGCTTAAACTGCATACATTACCTATCCATGGTCCAGGGCTCCTCTTGCGGTCCGCTTCTCCCCAGGTCCCATGTGCTGCAGCTTCAGAGCAACCTGTCTTAGCTCAAAGGCCGCTCAGCCAATCACAGACCGCTCTGAAGCTGCAGCGTGCAGGACCCGGGGAGAAGCAGAGCACAAGAGGAGCCCTGGACCATGGAGAGGTAATGAATGCAATTTGCAAATCGTCAGCCGCCTGCCGCGCACCGCTATTACACATATATATACACATATACATTAAAGGTCCAAACCTATATCAACAATCAGCCGATGATCGTTGTCATCGACTGATCGTTGTGTTTATTACACAGAGCGATAATCGGCCGGATAGGGCGGATTCAGCCGATTATCATTCTGTGTAATAGGGCCCTTACAGTACAATACCCAAACATAGACTTAGACCCTTTGAGAGAGATTTTGAAGCCACACAACTCTATACTGATAATGCCTGAAATAAAGGTACCAGGACACTGCAAATATATAGATACTGGGAAAAAAGTGTATGTCTGCAAAAGCCATGCTGGGTTTTTAACTTATAAAAAGTGCAGAAAGTAATTAGGAAAACAGAGAGGCTTCCAGAAACCAAATAGTTACTGATCAAACATATAATATCAAACATATGAACAGCAGTAGTCAAGTAACTTATGTGCACTACTGCCCATTCAAACTCCATGGGACATAGATAGCCTAATTCAGCTCGCAGTTATCTTTGCCAGTCCCATTTAGATTGAACAGACCAGCAGTAAATATGTTTGATTGTTCTTCTATTGATCTTTGGGGTCCAAGAGGTCAAACCTCATGTGGATAGGTGATAAGTTATCTTTATGGTAAAACCCATTTAGCTTGTTCAAGGAAATCTCTGTTTGCTCCAAGAACCTATTGAAGCTGGGTAGGGTATTATTTGGATCATTTAAATGCCTAAAATTTAAGTTAATTAAAGAGAATTAAAAAGCTATCAAAATTATTTTAGTTCTTCCCATCTGTCCATGTTGTGTAGGCGGTGCTCCCATCCAGAAGATGGAAAAGCATGTGACCATATATATTACCACACCGAACCCCCTCATTTGCTTATTGTTAAAACTGTTAGGCTGGGTTCACACTACGTTTTTGCAATCCGTTTCTTTTCATCGTTTTTTTAAAAAAAACAGAGGAAAAACAAATGCAATTGTGTGCATCCATTTTGATCCGTTTTTCCACTGACTTCCATTATAAAAAAAAAAAAAGAAAAACAGATCAAAATGCATTCCTATTTTTTTTTTTAACATACAAAGACATCCTTAACCTTATTTTTGAATACATTAAAAAAAGGATGCGTTTTTATCCTTTTTTTAAAATTTTTTTAATGGAAGTCAATGGAAAAACGGAGCAAAACTGATGCACACACATGTAAAATAAAAATAGTTTTTCCATCCGTATTTTGCAAAACAGATGAAAAAAAAAAATAATTAAAAAACGTAGTGCGAACCCAGCCTTAGTTCCTTAAACAGCACTCCAGAGCATCAAATTAAAGGCATGTCCTGCTGGATAAGATCTCCTACAAGGATCTATTAGTATTTTAGGATTCTCTAGCTTGCTTCTTAGGGCTATGTTCACACAACGTATATTTTCGTAAAATCACGGCCGTTGTACAACGGCTGTGATTATTACGAAAATATACGTTCCATTGCTGCTATACACATAGTATACGCTCCGGCGGGATCCCTCGCGGCGCCACAAACAACTGACTTGTCAGTTTTCTGAAGCTGCTATTCATCAGAACCCTGCGGCTGAAAAGATCATCAGGACAGTACTGCAGTACCGGCCGGGATGATCTTTTCAGAGACCGGCCGTTCCGTGAGCCGGCCGGGTCAGAAAACGGCCGGTCTCTTACGCTATGTGAACATAGCCTAGCAGTGGCCAATCCCTTTAATGATCAAAATCGGCCTAGCCCAGTAAGAGTTAATCTCCTTATCCTGGAATTATACGCACAATTATGTCTTCACACTAAAAAACATACACATCCAATATATGTAGTTGCTTATTATACAAGAGATGAAAACATTGTGGTGTTTTCCCGCAGTGAATGGACAGTATTTACATTGGATTGTCAGAATCCGACGCTATGATTACACTTAATTATCACCGTTGACCTTAAAAACCTGTACATTTTGTGTGAGCGCGGAGAACTGAACATATGTTTAGCTGCTATTCCGAGCAATACCATTCAAAGCAAAGCTCCAGCCATTAATGTTTCTAACTCCTCAGCCAATTCATTACACAACACATTTTGATGGAAATACTGGGAGCCTCAAGCTACAATTTTACAGTCTTCCACTCAGCCATTACTTAGAGTTTATCATCAAACGGCAATTTGACCTCATTTAGAGTTCTTTAACTTTTTCCCTTTCCCTTTTATTCTTGTATGAGCAACTTTTCAAATCTATTTTGCGTATCTCCCTCATCATCATCAGAACAGATGAACTGTAAAAATATAACACAAGTGGCTGTAATAAAATAACCATCCTGCTACAGTTGGGTCCGATTTGGTGAATCTGAATGTTAGATTTGTTTCTTTTTACTTGGATCCTGATATAGATGTTTAAAGTGGAGCTGTCACATGGTTTTAGGTGGTTTAACTAAGTGCATGGTTGTATAGGGCTTCTCAGTCTGATATAATGCATGCCTTGCTTTTACTGATTGAGCCCTACAGCACTGAATTAGCTGTATTAATATTATTATTATTATTATTATTATTATTATTATTATTATTATTATTATTATTAATAAGGTGAGCTTCAAAAGCCTAGGTGGTGTTCTCCCTGGATGCAAAAGCCCAGCTATGTAAATCCCAATTTTTCTGCAACACCCCTGTGCTCGCTTCAGCTGCTTGATTGATATCGGGTTGACATTGCCCTGATAGCTCTGCGATTGTCATGCAATGTATGTACCAGAGCAGACACTAAGCAGGTACACTAAGCAGCAGTACACATACGCTGGGCCCCCTGACATTAGCTTCACACATACAGATGGTTAGATGGTTAATCTGTCCCTATTGTACAGGAAACAGCGAGGAGGAAGGTATATCTCTTACTTTCCTCCTCGGAGACGTTCTGAAACAGTTAGTCGTGTTCCCCTCAATCCAGTGAGACCATTAGGAGTACTAGGGCACCTGTTAGGAGCACTGCCCCCCCCCCCTCCCATAGCACTCATCTGGCCCCTTACATTCATTATGACTAGACGGGGCAGGCTGGCCAGGGCGGATAAGCACTTTAGGGGCGGACAGTGCTCTCAACACCCCCCCCCCCCCCCCCCAAGTGACCCTAACAGTCTCACTGGACCATGGGGAACACAACTAACTAGACAAGAGACATACCTTCCTCCTCTGCATCTCCTGTGCAATAGGGACATATCAGAAGGTTAGATTTGTCTACCCTGCTGATAGGTCCCCTTCCCCTTTAAGAGATGCACTTAAAGGGTAGCTACACACATACTGTATCGCAGCAGATTTGATGGTGTGGATCCACAGCAGATTTAATCTAAATAATTAAAACAGCATCAAATATAATAAAATCTACTGCGGATCCTGTCGGTGTGAACACACCCTAACAGTAACCCAGAAAAACAAGGGGATATCTAGGAATCTTCTAATAGTTTTCTAGTTTTCCAGTTAAATGTCTATCCAGTAAAGCATGCTTTTTAATCCCAGGTGATGTGCAGCATCTCATTTATACTGATATAGTTACATATAAAAATAGGAAAAACATGTTAAAGTCATCAGATATTTTAAACGCTGTTATCCCAGCACATACGTATAATGGATTGTAATGCCCCATTAATCTGGTGAATGATACAAGATTGTCCTTTTGTGTATGAGGTCCTATGGGCAATGTATGTCTCTATCCTTATGATATATACCTCTAAAGAGAAAATGTAAAAAAAAAAATGTGAACAGTTTGAGTATTGTCACTTTACAACCAATGAAAGTCCATGTTTTTGTGCATTAGTCCCCATTTTGCAAGGCAAAATAAATAATAATTGTTCAGCAATGACCACTGTACAAATATCCTAGGAAATAGTCAAACAAATCACAATCTGTGTGAATACTTACTTATTCTGTGTTGAGTTCGCTCATGAACGTTGTATTCACAAGATGAAATCCTGTTCTTGAGAGACTTCATCAGCACTTTATCAAGTTCAGCCAAGGTATATACATTAAAGGCCTGAAACCAGCAAAGTACAGCATAAACATGGGAGCAAATAAACAGAACATCCAGCACCAGCAAATGACAGGAAACAAGATAAAATACACTTAAAGGAATTGTTCACAAAAAAAAAAAAAAAATGAAATCACCTGGTGATTCTATTAAAAAATCTACAGTCTTCCGGTACTTTCAGCTGCCGTATGTCCTGCAGGAAGTGATGTATTTTCTCCAGTCTGACACAGTGCTCTCTGCTGCCACCTCTGTCCGGGTCAGGAACTGTCCAGAGCAGTAGCAAATCCTCCCAAAAAAAGCTCTCCTACTATCCAGACTGGAAAGAATACATCATTTCCTGCATGACATACAGCAGCTGATAAGTACTGGAAGACTTGTGATTTTTTTTTTTCTATAGAAGTCAATTACAAATCTCTGTCACTTTCTAGCAGCAGTTGATCTGAAAGAAAAAAAAATTGGGGGTGAACAACCCCTTTAATAATGGACTTTGGGCCTGTTGTACCCAAACACGGGGACCTGGTTTTATAATATATTGTAACAGAAATTCAAAAGTAGCCCTGACACACAACCCTCACCAGCTTCCATAAAATATCACAGAAAAAAAAGTGGTGTGTAATATTTGCTTTACTTAGTTATGTCCCTTACCATAAAATAAAATAAAATTGAAACATAGATATAACTAACACAGCGTATAGACAATGAAATTGCGGCACTCACCCGAAATTATCTTCAATCTTTATTGTAGTTCACTGTACATAAAAGTCCACTGGGAAACAGGACAGGTGAGGGAGGACGACAATGGTGCATACAGCAACGGCCGTTTCGTGCGCAGGCGCACTTCGTCACGGCTACCACACAAAGTTGTCACTAAGGTTGGGGCTACACTGCTGTTACCAGGAACTGCCATATTGTACTGCCTGTCATGCAACCTCTTCCCCCATACAAGTGATTACAAGTTGTGACCCTCAAGCAGCCACAGACGCTACCCCATAGTCAAAAGAAAACCATCCAGGATGCATGGTCACAGTTGTGGCAGTCGTGTGTAATACAGGAATCGCCATGCGGCCCCAACCGAGAGGTGTCCAATAGGAATGGTCCGAACCTGCCAAGGTTCCGATTCGTATGAACCCGAACGCTCGGCATCAGATTCTCGCTGTCTGCCCGCTCCGTGGAGCGGGTGGATAGAGCGGGAGGAACGCCTGGAAAACTGGGATACAGCCTATGGCTATGGCTGTATCCCAGTTTTCCAGGTGGTCCTCCCGCTGTATCCACCCTCTCCACGGAGCGGGCAGACAGCGGGAATCATTGCCGAGAGTTCAGGTTCATACGAACCCGAACCGAAGCAGGTTCGGACCATCCCTAGTGTCCAGTCATCGCTGATAGTATTGCACTTTTACTGACAAAGAGAATTGCGACACCCAGTTGTTATCAAGGTCAGAACAGCTGCTAATGGTGCGTTTACGCAGTCAGATTATTGAAGACAAAGCCAGGAATAGGTTTGAAAAGAGGAGAAATCTCAGTCTTTGCTTTATGACCTGTTCTCTGTTTAAAGTCTGTTCCTGGTTTTGGCTTCAATAATCTGTCAGATAAATCTGGTTAGCATTGATGCCTTGCAGCACTGAACTCCTGTCCATCTGTAAGGAGTTTGTTTGCTCTCCCGTGTTTGCATAGGTTTCTTCCCACACCCCAAAACATACAGATGGCTGCATTTACTAATGGGGACAGAGCTGCAGTGACAAGCTATGGTAAGTCCTGCGGAATAAGTTGAGGTTATAAAAATAAAGGAATTATTATTATTATTATTATACTAGTATATATAGTAATTATAGTAGTTGTAGAACTACCTGCCAGAAAATTGTAGATGGTTTTCCTATGACCGCAGCTCCAAACAGTTCTGATTGTCAATGGCGGCATGGTATTGTAGCTAGACAGCAGTGTATTACGTAGCCATTAATAACCAAACTGCTCGGAGCTACACTCAATCCGAAAACTGCACAGACTGGCATTTTAGTGCTGTTTCAGCTATGGCTGCACAGTGCGAGACCAGCTGGAGGCTAATGGAGACTTTTACATAGATAATACTGTTTAATACATAATACTATGTGCCATGAGCTATACTATAGTCACTGCTAAATGTCTGGTGCTGTATAATAGATGGTTATTAGTGGCATACAGCTACTACTGGACAGTAGACACTGCTAAAAAGATCAGAGCCAGGTGTTGGTATTTTTTTTTTTTTTTAAATCTGGTTCTATTTTCTCATGCTTTGCAGCAAGCCTCACCGACCATAGGCAGATGGGAAAAAAAACTTCTGGGCATGCTCAGTGACTTTTATAGAGGGAGAGGGACCTAGAGTTTTGCATGCAACTCTGTTATCTATACACTTTATACCTGTCTGTGTTAACCCCTTCATGACAGGGCCCATTGATGCACGGTTGTCTGGGTCAAATTAATGCAATGTTCCTCCCCGCCTCCTAAGAGCCATAGCGCTTTTATTTTTCCACCTACAGGGCTGGTTGGGGTGTCATTTGTTTTGCACCATGATCACTACTTTTTATTGGTATCATACTTTTTTTGATTGTTTTTCTATAAAAAAAAAAAATTCTAATTTATAATTTTAAAAAAATCAATTCTGGTGGGGTTTTTTCACCTTTCAATTACACCATTCACCATGCGGGAAAAATATTGTTACTGTACATTTCAATAGATCAGACAATTTTGCACGCTACTGTATGTAAAGTGTTTATTTTTTTAAATATTTTTATTTATATAATGGGAAAGGGGGTAAAATAAATCTTTTTGGGGGCATTTTTATTATTTGTTTTCTTTTAAAATATGTTTTAAAACTTTTTTATTTTTATTTTTTTATACATTTAGCTCTGATTGCATATACTGGTCTATGCTATGCCAGAGCAGAGCTGTCCAGAGCAGTAGCAAATCCCCACACAAAACTTCTCGTGTTTTCTAGACTGGAAAGAATGCTACTTCCTGCAGGGCATACCGCAGCTGCTAAGTATGGGAAGACTTTTTTTTAAAGTACGTACTGGAAGAGATTTTTTAATAGACGTGCGGTGTCCCACCACGGGTGTTGCTATTCCTTACACCTCTCTTAAAAGTCTGTACTTGTTGTAACTGTAGTATTGCCAAAGATGACCACTAGATGTGGCTGTATAACTAAGGTCCCGGGCACAGCTGAAAAATCTCAAGGGTTATTTGTGTGTGTATGTACCAGATTCTGTTATCCAGTAGGATCACTCCTTTCTTTTATCCTATTCTCTCTTTCCCCCTTCTCTACTGCACCCTTTTCACCCAACCACAGCGCATCTTACACGCTGTTTAGGAAGTTAGTCCCTTGGGTAAAAAAGGAATCTTAGCCAAGCTTAGGTGGAGAAAGGACGCAGCTCAGATAGCTCTCCACCGTGATTCTATCTGGGCCCTGGCCTTCTCCCAGGTCCCCTCTACAAGTCAAGTTCTTAGCCAGTAGGATAGGAGGTAGGATGTAGAACAGTCAGCTCTGACAAACTTCTTTCTCGAATCACCACACAAGCTGTGTGATGCACTGTTAAGCCCTTTAAGAGAGGACTAGCCAGCAGATCACCTCAACTCACGCCCAGGACTAGGAGTCACTACAGTGCAGGACAGTATCTGCAAAAGAGCCAAAGAGCTAGAAACAGACCCGAGTGGAGCAAAGTTACGTAAAGTCGATGAACTCCATCTTGCAACGCGGGTGTACTTAGGAAATCCTAACCATTTCACTCAACCCAGGTAACAGGGTGTAGGGCCTGTGTCACCCATTAGTACGGTTCTGCCAAAGCTAGTGGCATTAAGGTGGTGTAAAGACTATAGGAAAGGTCAAAACACAGGCACAGGTTGTTTCTTCTTCTTCTTCTACAGGTATTTTTGTATGCACTCTAACCTTCCAGCAGAACACATTGCTACTTGGGTTGAGACTCTCACGGCACCCTCCTCTCTACTACGCTACCTCAGTACAACCTTATCAACTCTCCTACATCTTACTCAGCACTTCTCACACCAGATCTGGTGGTTCTATGCTCGTGTATTTATTGGAACTGTATCAAGTGTATTTCAAGATTCAATGTATTACCTGCTGCACAAGTAGTAAACCCAGTCAACGTTATCACCTGAGTCTGTGATTATTCAGCACCCCTAGCACAGCACTAACACTGCAACCTTGGGACGTTTCTGTGGGTGGCGGGTCCTACCACTATTCGGGAGGGTTACTACATCGCTCTGGACACCTGTGACTACACTATCCCAAGGGACCCTGCAGCAACCCGACAGGACATCGACCACAGGGGAGAAGGGTACAACCAGCCTTACACTATAAAAACAGGCGTGCCATCACAAAAGCAGACGTGCAGAACCCTAAGATCCAGCTGTTTCTCAGTCATCCACCACAGTAGTGGCGTCACACTTCCATCTAGCAAGTGAACGCCGTCCCGGCGCTACAACATCATCCGGGGGCTCACCACAGATGTACATTACTGATGTCTGGCACCAGTTGATTTGAAAGAAAAATTTTTTTGTGAACTGCCCCTTTAAGTTTAAACCAAACCAGGTGGATTTCCTGACCTTTCAGTATTACAAAATCTGTAATCTCAGATAGTGTTGTCCTTATGTAACAATGTAATATTTTTTAAAAAAATTAGGTTAATTATGTTACCGGATAAATTGACAGGTTTGTGACAAATTTCATTAGAGTGGTACTATAACCTTTTGACAACTAGAAAGACAAGCTCGACAAATAATACGACACAATAATTATTAAATTGCTGCTTAATAGGCAGAATATCTAGGAAAACAATGCCCGGAGAGACAATAGCATAATTAGCATTAGTAATACTGACTTTGAAAATGCCTACTTTTAGGGTAGCGTACAAAGTGTGAATCAACAATTAGGCAAGAATAGTGTCTAATGTGTATGATGATGGGAGTAATAATCATTAAATATTACCAATTCACTGTTCACTGACAGCAAGCAGGTGAAATAGTGGTGAATCGAATGACAAAAATGTGAGAAAATTACTTACATGATTAACTACCCTATGTAAATAATTGGCTAAGGTAAGGCGCCTGTGCCATTAGTCAGGTCATTAGTCAGCCTCTAGCTAGAGAACCATGTGATGTCATTATTGATATTACAGGGATTTCCTGTGCAAAGGGGGCTTAGGTAAGTCCGTAAGGGTTAAAAATAGATTTTAAACTTAACTGCTTTCTACGAGGAACATGAGAAATAAATGTGGTAGTCTTTACCATAGATAGTAGTAGTTGTTACATTTATTAGAAGGAGTCAAAAAGGATGGAAACAATCAGGAATCAGTCAAAACCAAACTGTGCTTACTGCCTCTCCATGGCATAAAACAACAAACAAACCATACTTACCAAGCTCTACCCCCCTCGACCCCGCCCCTTACTGATCCTGCTTTGTGTTGATGTTCCTGATCTGAAGGTTTCCGCTGATGTCAAGCTTCCTGCTCAACCAATCACAGAATGGAACCGAGAAATCAGTGGAAGCAAGCAGATTGGTAACACCACTGGGAGCAGGAGACTGCACAGTGGAAGCAGCAGGGGTTGCAGGGAGCGGTAAGTATGATTCAGTTTTTGGTTAAAGTTTAAATAGGAAAACCTCTTTAAAGGGGTTGTCTGGCATTACACAACTTTCAATAACCTATATAGAAAACAATACACATCCAATGCTTACCTCTCCACGCTTCTCCGTTGTCCTGCTGTTGTGGTGTCGCTGATGTCCCCTGCTGACTGCAGAGCCTTCACTTCTGAGACTGACTCGTCTTGGGAGTTACAGCAAGCTGAGCAAGACCAGGCTGTCACTCCCAAGAACAGTTTATCACAGAAGTAAGTGCCGCAGTCAGTGGAGGACATTGGCGACACCACAGGAGGAGAACAGGGAAGCGTGGAGAGGTAAGCATTGGATGTGTATTGTTTTCTATATAACAGCAGCAAGATATTAGAAGTTGTTTAAGGCTATGTTCACACTGCGTATGAGTCCTGGCCGTAGTACGAACCGCGAATATATGCACGTAGTTTTGAGGTTGATGCGTTTGCTTGAAAGTATACAAGTTTTATACATGTATATTATGAAATATGCAACATCTAAGCTTCTGGATAGTGCGGAGAACCACCCATAGAGTAAGGGGGTGACAGTATCACTTTAAAGGAGAATTCTGGCCAAATTCTATTTTTTAAAATGTTATTTCATAAGTTAGACAAATAAAATAACGGGGCTGATACTGTCTGGTGTGATCGGGTGGTCCCAGGGGGTACTGGGGGGGCTTTGGGGGATGGTTGCATTACAGCTCCTGTCAGGGTGGGGAGCTTGGGGGGGATTGTTTAGTTGAATTTTGTGCCGAAAGCACAGTAAGGGCCCTGTTATTTTTTAATGTAATGTCTACATACACTGCACCTCCTACTGGACACTTCAGGTATAGACCAGGTCGTGATGTCAGTTGTTTTTTTTAAAGAGTAATTGAAGCCTTCCTAATTTACTAAACTAAGGGAAATAGCACATGTAGCCTTATGTAGTAACATATTAAAAAATCCATTTTGGCCGGAGTTCTCCTTTAAAGCACGGACAAACTTTAGCAATGACTAATAAACTAAGCAATAACTGATAAAACAAAATAGCTAGATGCAGCAAATTCACCAGAGAACCTTCACATTGTAAAACTCCAATCTGGGGCACTGTACTCATGACCTAACAAGACTTGTATAGTACCGTCATATCTTCTCCAGTATTATAGGAAACATGGGGGCTTTCAATTACATTACATTGATGCATCTCAATTGTGCAATTTTAACTAAAAGAGCAAACTGAACACAGAGATAAAAAGCATGGCGGACATTGTGTCTCCCAAGAGAAAGCGTAATGTTTTCTAGCGGCTCTCTGAATTCTGTACAACCTAAGGACAGGTCAGAGGTCACATTGTCATTAAAGAGATAAACATGGTTTTCATTAGCAAGAAACCACAAAGCTATTTACTGAATAACTAGTAATCTTATATACCAGACATCGTTCAAACCACAAAGCTATTCTCTGAATTATATATAGTTTTTATATGTGCTCCATAATTCTAACCCCAACTGCAATGCACAGAACAGTTCATATAGCATGAACACATTTCAAATGCTATTCAAAGCCACAAACCTCGATTTTCCATTTCCCCGTCTGCATTTCAAGGAACAAATTAATATAGACACATTTTCCCCTTCTTTTTCTTCATATTCCACCAGGATTACTAAAGCAATGTGACAGCTGAAGGAGAAGGCCCCCATAGAGGGCACAATTGTAAGTCAGTGCATAGATCTCACTCACTCTTTTCTTAGCATATTTGTTTCCTTTATTACATTGTTATTTATACCTTGATTTATATATTTGCATGTATGTGTAGGAATACGCACGTGCTTACATCTATCGGCCATAACATTTACAGCGAATGTACCACTAGGACAAATCAATCGTCCAGGCTTCACAAACAACACTTGTATCGTTCGTACAGCCATGGAAACTGACAGCACAGATATGAATAAAGTAGATATAGTATAGATATGTATAAATCTCTACTGGCTTTCCTGTCCTGTATATTCTGGCCCCGCTGAAGATACAGCAGCGGCCACAGGACGAGTAAGAGCGGGACGCCGGATTGCACAGCAGCAGTGATGGTAAGTATGCACTGCTTGTGATCTGGAAACTGACAGTACGGATATTATCCTTAATCCATCGACCTTAGCAGGTGTTTTTTTAGTTCTACTTCCAACCATATTGTAATATTTGGGGGTTGGAAATGAACGCGTTTGATTGGCGATTACTCATTAGTAAAGAGTATTGACACTTTGGGACAGAAATGGACCTCATGTTCTCCAGTTAGACCCTGTACACAAGCAGTAAAGCTGTGATCAGTGTACTTGTGTGTTTTTTTCTGCCAGAATCTATTCTAGCCGCCCTAAAGATATTCCCGCAAACCCTTTCTGTGTATGTGTTTACTGTAAAGCTGTGTTAAAGTGCAGAATAAGTTCATTATAAGTGGAACAGTTTGTTCCATTCGATGCGATCGGATGCTGTGCTTTGTGTTTTTAAGAAAAGCAGAAGTATTATTTTAATTTCTCTTTTGTTACTAGCTCATTGCCTGCAGTAATGTTGATAGGACGTTAATATAAGCAGCTCCTATTAAGCTACAAAAACATAGAGACAAAATAACAGCAAGTTGTAGGCGGGGATGGACAAACTTTAAGAATTCACAGATTAAGTTCAATTTGCCATAGTCAAAGATTGGTCTATAATACACAGGATTTTTCTTTCATCTCTCATGGCTGGACAAGAAACAAGTCACCCTGTTCTGCCAGCCTATCTCCTTTTTTCTGGGCCGCAAAAACCTCCGCTATTATTTTCTCTGCAATCTGTGGAAAATTATCTGTAAAGCCTTATTCAAACATCACGTAAAGTTGTCCATGATCGCGGATCCGATCTCACGGACAACTTTAGGGCCCACTGAAATCTATGAGGGAGATTTATCAAACATGGTGTAAAGTGAAACTGGTTCAGTAGCCCCTAGCAACCAATCAGATTCCACTTTTCATTTTCCAAAGAGTCTGCGAGGAATGAGAAGTGGATCTGATTGGTTGCCAGGGGCAACTGAGCCAGTTTCACTGTACACCATGTTGGATAAATCTTCTCCTATAGGTCTATTCAGAAATTTTATGCCGCGACCCATACTGCGATCCCTTCCTTAAAAAATTGGACATGTCCTATTGCAGAGGCGGATCGCGGCACGGAATTGAAGTCTATGAGATGCCTGTATTTCACTGACTCCAAGGATGCCACATCAATGGAATCTGTGAAAAATAGGGATCCGATGTCACCTGCATCAGCCCCCCCCCCCTACAGATGAGCACCCGACCCCCACCCCGACCATGTCACCTGAATTCTCACAGATGAGCTCCTGACCCCTGCCCCAGACCTGGCAGCATATCACCACCCACAGAGGAACTCAGGTCTCAGCTCAACCAGCATAGTCCTTCGCTACTTCCTTCTCCCAGATTCCCGGGGCACAAATCACTCATGCGCTCGAGAGCCGGGAGATGGAAGCAGCGGGAGCTGAGACCTGAGTTTTTCTGTGGGTGGTGATCCGATGCCAGGTCTGGGGCAGGGGCACGGGGAGCTCATCTGAGGGGATGCAGGTGAAATAGTCAGGTGGGGGGGGCTGTTGGGTGATCATCTGAAGGAATGCAGGTGACATGGTCAGGGCTGGGGGGGGCGGCTGTTCGGCGCTCATTGAGGGGATGCAGGTGACATGGTCAGGGTGTGAGGGTGTTGGGGTGCTAAAGTTGGGCGCTCATCTGTGGGGATGCGCTGCCAGCTCTAAGGAGGAGGGGGTGAATACACTGGGATGATACAAATCAGGGAAAAATACGTACATGGATGCAATCCAGCTTCCCTAAGGGCCCTTGACGATTATACTTGACGATTATCGTGCCAAAAATCGTTATATTGTTCAAATTTAAACAATAATCATTCCGTGTGATTGTAGGCAACGATTGAAAAATCGCTCGTGTGCCGTTGACCATTGAATTAGCTCTGAACCTAAAATTATCGTTAATCGTTCGCTGTAATTCCACCTTCATTCGCTCAAGTTCCGTATTTGTTCACTAATCGTCCAGTGTAGTTGCACATTATTCATTGTTTTGCTGTGATCAGAAGGAGTAATTGATCATAGTAACGATCGCAATAACGACCGTAGTAACGATTGTAACTAACAACCATCGTTCTGTGTAATATGGTGAACGATTTCAGGTTAACGATAAACAATCTCGTTTGCGATCGTTTATCGTTAGTCGTTAAAAATCTCTCCGTTTAATAGGAGAGCCTAATTGTTCACTGAGAGATAAGCTGCCACCAGTGAGGCCATGCTGTCCTCCTCCCCTCCTCATAGAGGAAACATAACCCTTTGACCCTTTGTAATAATTTTATAATTTTTTTTTTTCCAAAATCCAAAACAAGTCAAAGATCTGCTTTTTATTGTTGCTTATACGTTATTTGCTATTTCTCCTCATTACATACCGACCAATTCGAAGACCGAGTAAAATGCCCATTGGGTTCCATTTTTTTGTAAATACTAAATTAATACAATTTCTAAACCATTGGACACAGAACCAAAAGAAGCGATTGCAGCAGCTAGACGCCAATAACATCGAAATGCAATTTAAAATAATTATCCGGCATAAACCCTGTAAAAATCTGTCCTGTAGACTTTTATTCCTTTTATGCTGGATATTTATAGTGTAAGAGTAATATGCCATCAATTCCTTTTAATTGGAATAACATACTTAAAGCACATCCATTATTTATACAGTCTGAAAGCTAAAGATTCTAAAAGCAACTTAAAATCTAGGCATTGGGTGCAATTTCGCTGCTTGTCACATTAATAGAACATATTGCAATACCTAATACATTTAGTCCTAACCCTAAACCTTAACCTGTATGAAGTCATACAGTAAAAAGTCATGTTTGAAGGCATACTTGACACACACAAAAAAATCTTTCAAATCAACTGGTGCCAGAAATTGCCAGAAGTTTGTAATTTACTTCAATTAAAAAATGTCAAGTCAAGCTGCTGTATGTCCTGCAGGAAGTGGTGTATTCTTTCCAGTCTGACCCAGTGCTCTCTGCCGCCATCTTTGTCCGTGACAGGAACTGTCCAGAGCAGTAGCAAATCCCCATAGAAAACCCCTCCTGCTCTCCAAACTGAAAAGAATACGCCGCTTCCTGCAGGACATACAGCAGCTGATAAGTACTAAAAAACAAGATTTTTTTTTTTTAATAGAAGTAAGATTTGATATGCATTTATAAATACGTGTCCAAAATCCATTTATATATTACAAAGGTTTTTACCTGACAAATGAACGGTACTGGATCAATGGTTTTTAGGAGCAGATGTTTAAGATCTTCAACTGCTGAAAAGTATTCAATCTGTGTTGATGCTGTAATGTGTTCTTGGAAGCAAACATTCACTGTGACCTCACCGGGAGCAAAACCTTATGAAGAAAAAGATGAATATATGAATGACATAACAATATACCTGGTATAATGGATGAAACAAAGACATAGTATACTATGAAGTTTGCACAGTATGAACTTACACACTGCACACACTAGGTGGCGACTACACAATTCTATCAGCCAGGACATGCTGGACATGATAGAGATAGGTTGGTCTCAACTAATCAATTACAGGGTTCTACTCATGTTCTGCTAAAATTAAAGCGTACCTGTCGTTATAAAAAACTTTTGACGTCATAGAGACATTCCAATAAATAAAGAGAAAGTTCAACCGCGCCTTGTGGAAGTGACGTTCCAAGCGGCCACTCAATGGTAAAGTAGGATGCATGCTGGAAGGCTCACTATCCTTGTGGTGGGCACTATAGAGTTTGAAGAAGAAGATTTCCTACAGCATCAGTAACGAAGCAACGTGAATTTATTCACATATCAGGGTATAGGGGTGCAATGTTTCGACCCAAACATAGGGTCTTAGTCAAGCACGAAAAAGACCCTATGTTTGGGTTGAAACGTTGCACTCCTGTACCCTGATTCCCTGAAAAAAATCACGTTGCTTTATTACGGATGCTGTAGGAAATCATCTTCTTGAATGACAAATGTCAAAATTTTTGATTGGCCGGGTTTGAGTGCATAGAGCGGGGAGAAGATGCGCTGCAGCTTGTCCACTCTCTGTTCTGACTTATAATGGAGCTCTATGGAGCCTGATTTATTTTATTTTTTTTAAACTCAGAGCGAGGAGAGGACGCTGTGTTGCTGTGGTCCTCTCCCCAATCTATCTCCTGATCGGTACGGGTCTGAGCACTTAGACCCGGACCAAATAGAACTTTTGACATGTCTCTAGGACATTGAAGAAGACTTCCTACAGCATCCGTAATAAATCAATGTGAATTTATTGCTATTGGATCTCTATTTCCATTATTAGGTTACATTTTGAGGTGCAAGAGGTCGCCTTGACCCCTGAGTCAAAAGACCAAATATGTCCATAGTAAATTGGGAGACTCGTGAGTTAGATATTAACTGAAAGGACCACATAATATGATGGGTTTGGTGGTCTCCTTCAAAGAGCCATCCCTTGGTTAAGTCCTTCCGTAGAGGGATATCTGGCCAGTCCCATGTTTTGAGTCTCTTAAATGAGGCTCCACAGACTCTTTTTGCATATTGTATTGCAATGCACCTAGGAATTCACTGTATTGAGCTCTTTAGCCAGCAGCTGACAGTGTTATCTTTGGCTGGTCTCCCTGAGATCAGTGATCTGTTTACTGGAAGGCCATGTTCACACAACGTAAGTTTTGTATCAATCACGGCCGTTGTTGCTATTTTGCAACAACGGCCGTGATTAATACAAAACTTGTGTGCACTGTATTCAGAGGGAATCCCGGCTGGAGTGTATACACATAGTATACACTCCAGCCCAGATCCCTAGTGGCCAAACGTAAAACTGACCTGTCAGTTTTGTGCAGCCGCTATCCATTGAATAGCGGCCGCACAGATATGTCATTCACACAATGGAAAGTGCAGCTCCGGCCACACTCTCCATTGTCAGCTATGGCGAATTGGGATGCAGGAGCACACGGATGTGCCTGCATCCCAATTCAGCACAAATGAAGATCATCCGGCCGGTACTGCAGTACCAGCCAGGATGATCTTCACTCACACCTGCCAGTCTATGACATGGCCGGGTGTCATATGCCGCGTGAACATGGCCTAAGGATTTACTAGGCATTGCTCCCACCTAGCCAGAATCCTGCTCCACACTGATGAGGGGCAACACCCTGAAACAGCTGTCTGTGGATGGATACCTGGCTTTGGTTTTCCCTTGTCATGTCCATAGACTGTCATGTCATGAGCCAGATATTAACTGAAAGGGCCACTTAATATGGTGATTTTGGTCGTCTCCCTCCAGGAGCCACCCCTTGGCTAGGTCCTTCCCTGGAGGGATATCTGGCTAGTCCCGTGTTTTGAAACTTTTTTGGATTTTAACAAAGCAGAAAGCTGAGCTATGATCGTTTGCTTTGGGCAGTTTATACCAGTGTATATTTTACGCCCTTTGATTAATTTACCCCTAAACTGGCCATGTTGTATACGGCACAGTATTTATCTATCAGTACCCTTTAATAAACATGCCTTATGGTAATTTCCGTCCAATCTGCAGCATAAGCACATTGAGTTCTCCATAAATATGACACAAAGTGAAGAAATGGGGAGCTGCAGTCATAAACACAGATTTATTGACAGGTTGTTTTTTTTTATTCTTTACTCATTGTTTTCCCAGAGATAACAATCTCCGAGCCACAATGCAGAATACAGCATGTCTAAGCACATTTTATTGGGAACGATGCCATTTAAGCGCTGATGCTGTCAGACAGCGCAGTAATGTAATGTATACTTTCAATGTAGTTTAGCATATTGCTTTCCAAAGGAAACCAGGGCAATGTATCCTCCCCTAAGGGCACAGCCTAGAGTTTTGATGAGCTTTACTCAGCTAGACCCAGACACAATAGTTCTCCACTTAATAAAGCCATATTCTGCGATATACTAAGGCCGTATTTATATGTGCATTTCAGCTCTTCGGCTCATTTCTGTTTGTCTGATGCATTCAGGCAATGAAAACGCAGAAAAATGAATGTGGCCCATTTATTTTGATGGGATAGATTTTGTATCAGTTTGTTTACATTCCGTTAACTTTTGAGATTTTCAACACATAGCATGTTCAAATTTTTTTAAAATATGCTTTTCATTGAAATCATTGGAGACAGATGTAAATGAAAAGGTGCTCCATTTAAAGGAGAAGTCTGGCGATTTATAAAATACAGTGAGCAGGGGCAGGGGATAGTTGATCATAAGTAGGAACTTACCTTTCCCCGTGCCTGCGGTGAGTGGTGAGACTGGCCGTGGGACCCCCACAGGAAGGCATTTTTCACCGAGTTGTGATGACGTCACGAATCGGGGGGGGGGAAAGGCCTGTCATGGTTGATGGACAGCCTGCTCAGCCAATCAGTGACTGTAGTGACGTGACGTCCCATCCCAGTCACTCACTGGCTAAGAGGCCAATTCATCTGCCGGGTCGTGATGTGTCAACCGGAGGGCACTCACCGAGGTCACAGAGGAGGTAAGTTAGTTCTTGTTATCAAATTCCCCCCTGTCCTTGCCATCTGCAGGATTTTATAAATTGCCAGACTTCTTTAAGCCCTGGAGTGACATCACTCTCAATATTGATTAGAAGGGGCAGACTGGCCAGGGTGGATGGACTGAGGGAGGTCATTCTGTCCCCAGTGCACCAAACCGCCTCATTAGCATATAAGCTCAACTCCAAAAACAAGGCAGAGGATCAAGGTAAGAAACATATCGTCATCTTCAGCACTCCATGGGCTATGGGAAGATACCAGCAGGTTAGAGTTCCCCTTTAATCCTTTAAGATCCTTATCCTATCATGGCTGTGCTTGGCTTACCCAGACCAATGTCCTAGCAATCACTTGAATACCACAATCAATGTACTATTACTACACTGTACTATTATTAATATCTAAAATACTGAAAAAATCTAACAGAACCCCTGGCAGAACCCCAAAACATAAGGGTGAGCATCTGTAGTGTCTATAGTAAGATATATTAAAGGAGAAGTTCGGGCAAAGCTATTTTTTTTTAACAGGTACTGGGGAGGGGAAGGATAAAAGAAATAAGATGCTCTTACCTCCCCTGCTCCAGCACTGGTGGCCATGTACCACCGCTCTGGTCCCAGGTCCCTAGACACTTCATAGTCTGAGAGGGGACCCAGGTTGTGACGTGTACAGTCTGCTGAGCGGATCGCACACGTCACGACCGAGGTCCCCGCTCAGACCAGGAAGCGGCCGGGGACCAAAGTGGCGTTATGTGGCCATCAGCACTGGAGCGGGGGGAGGTAAGGGCACGTTATTTCTTTAGTCCTTCCACCGCACTTGTTAAAAAATAGCTTTGCCCGGACTTCTCCTTTAAGTAAGAACAAGTATTTTTCCTTACCTGGAGCTCTCAGACATAGAATTTTTTCACTCCACTGTTTTGGCTTTTTCCTAATAAGCTGATTTTTTGTACACAATTCAACTTCCACTTCTGTGTTCCTTGGTATTTCCATTGACAGAATAATAAACAGTTCACCTGGATTCTGCATAATGAACATGGAATAATGAGTTATAATAGAAATAATAATAATAATATCCCCATAGAGAACATCATAATGACTAGGTACAATCTAAATATGCACTTTAACAACCATTACGCTAACATTTAATTAGTATTAGTTTAGCAGCTCAACTAATAATAATTATCTCTTCACTTACGCGGTTTTAGCTACTGTAAAATGTTGTACTTTTAAGTCATATTAGTCACAAAACTCTGAAAATGCCAAGAGGAAGCTTCTATTGTACAAAATCTATTTTCCACATTAAATATTGCGTGAACCCAGGATCTTGGCCAGACCAAAACTAAAATGCAGCTCCAGTACCCAGACCCCTCCAGCCTAAATACATTATCATCTACTCCTCCCAATACACCCACCCCCACCCCTTCCCCACGACCACCTATATTATGGTAAAATGGAAAAAAAATAAAAGTACATTGCCTTCTGCTACATCCTCTCCATCTTAAAGACTGCTTCCCATACTCTCCATGCTTTCCCTTTCTCACAGACCAGTCTCACTCCTAGTCTGAGGTGGGATCTTATTGGAATTTGAGGTCTAGGCCTGGGCTTTTAGTCCTTACCTGCACAGTTCACTTTTCTGCGGCCGGAATTCAGTGAATTACGGCCGCAGAAAGACCTGTCAGTTCACACAGTGAAGCGAGCGGCTCCTGCCGCTCGCTTCACTGTGTGCTATAGTAAGCTCTGATGCGGGCACTGATGTGCCCACATCATAGCTCTGCGGCCGGAAAGATCATCCGGCCACGGAACGGCCGGTCTCATACATAGTTTAAACATAGCCTTTAAGTGTAACTGTCATGTTGTTGGGGGTTTTTTTGTTTGTTTTTTGCACAAGTCAATACTTCAAGCGATTTTAATAAACTCTGTAATAGGTTTTATTAGGCAAAAAAGCCTCTTTCGGTACTCAAAAAGCAGTTTCCCAGCCTCTCACCCTCACTTCTTATCTCTGCATTATCAGGCAAATCCGTCTTCATTACAGAGAAGCCAGTGAAGACGGGTTCTGCTGTGTCCATTATATCTTATGGATGGGGGAGGGGCCGAGGGAGATCAGTGAGCAGGGAGAAGAGACATGAAGGTCAGCTTTTTATACACTGTCTGGGCATCTAAAATGCTGGATTCAGGGGTCAGAAAGGTCAGTGCTTATCTAGGAACTTGATGAAGGAAGATTGCAGGATGTTGTGCTGCGCAGGACTGCTATTTCTCTCCTCCATGCTCACTTATTCCTCTCAACCCCTCCCCTCTCCATAGAGCATCATGGACACTTCAATCCTGTTTCTTCTAAAGTGGTTGGGGGGGGGGGTTAACAAAAACTGTTTTTTAAATACAGAAGGAAATGCTTTTGCTAAATAAAACCTTTTACTGAGTTTCTTACAATCGCTTGTACTATAGATATTTATTGTTTTCTGAAAAATGACTCTGAAATGTAAGTTACACTTAAACTTGATCGCATTCACAAAGCAGGCTTAGTGCTCCTTCCTGCATTCTGGCTCCTTAACCAGAAGAGTAACATAATTGATGTATTAAAAAATGTCGCGTGAACATAGCCTCTATCTGTAATAAGCATACAGATCCCATTCTATGTCATGTGAAGCTAACCTGTTCCTGGGCATATATCACAGCACCATCAAGGGAAGTGGTACATATTCTCAATAGTTTCTCAATAGGCCAAAAAGATCAAAGCATGCCTTAGCATTTAATTACTGTGACTTCAAAATTACCTAGAAGGGCACCTGCTTGTATTATTATGCTACCAGGCATCAGCGAGTGATACTGATACCACTAGAGAATGGGACAAGAGCAGACACTGTATTGTATACACATTAAAGAGAACCAATCAGCCCAATCGAGCTGATATGGTTCCCTGAACTGCTGTATACAGCTCCTGCAGCAGCTGCAGCACGTACCAGCTGTGGCTGCATCAGGAGCTGTATACCCGAAACAAAGCAGTTTAATCCCCCGGGTGCGTGACAGGCAGCGGCGGGGAGGTAGTCATCTGGGTGGCTCCCTACCCGTATGTAGTCACCGCTCTCTGCCTGTCAGCGCGCTCCGAGGGATGATTGACAGGCAGAGAGGACAGTAAGGGACCTCAATCATCCCCTCCGAGGGTGCTGACAGGCAGAGCACGGTGACTAGATACAGGCAGGGAGCCGCCCGGTTACGACTTCCCCGCCTCTGCCTGTCACGCGCCTGGAGGATTAAACTGCTTTTTTTCGGATATAAAGCTACTGCAGCAGGAGTTGTATACAGCAGTTCAGGGGTGGCCCGATTGGGCTGATTGGTTCCCTTTAAGGCCTGGTTCAAACTATGCAAGATACCAGCCGTTCTGTGTCACAGAACGGCCGGTGTCAGTGAAGTTCATCCCAGCCATTTCTGCAGTATCGGCCGGATAAACTTAATTTCTTTAGAATTGGGATGCGGACACATTCGTGTATGCCTGCATCCAAATTACCCATAGCAGACAATGTACTCTGCCGCACTCTACATTGTGTGAACTGTCAGTGTTGTGCGTCCGCAATTCAATGAATAGCAGCCACACAAAACTGACATGTCAGTTTTCGCTGTGGCTGTTTAGAATCCAGGATGGAGAGTATACTATGGGGGAGATTTATCAAACATAGTGTAAAGTTAAACTAGCCCAGTTGCCCCAAGCAACCAATCAGATTCCAACTTTCACTCCTCACAGACTCTTTGGAAAATGAAAGGTGGAATCTGATTGGTTGCTAGGGGCAACTGAGCCAGTTTCACTTTAAACCATGTTTGATAAATCTCCCCCTCTGTGTATACACTCTGGCTGGGATTCCATTGACTTTAGTGCAATGTAAATTTTCAATTAATCACGGCCAGTGTCGCAATTTTGTGGCGTGATTAATTGAAAATTTATGTTGTGTGAACATAGCCTTAGGGTGTGTTCAAATGTACAAGATCTACAGCAGATCTGCAGCAGATTTGATGGTGCAGATTTGATTTGCTTTGAATCTGCAACTTCAAATCTGCTGCAGATCCTGTACGTGTGAACGCACCCTTAAAAAGAAGGCACATAGTGAAACATGAGAGCAATTGAAGCCTATTGTATATTTTGGTATTTTGGTAGAGATATACATATGATACATAGGATATATATTTATGTCACAGTAAACTCCTACCTCACATGATATTCTCTTTGGTAATGCTAATACTGAAGATGGTTGAAAACTTGTTATGTCTTCTTGTACAATACTGGTCCGAGTGGAAGCTTCAGTTGTCCTCACTGATGGGCTTAGAGTCCTATCACCATGCTCTAAAATTAAATTACAGACATTTTTAGGACCAGCCAAATAAATAAGTGTTTTATATTAATATATAACGTAATTGTTTACATGTTAATGAACCAAAAATATCTAATAAAATAAGTTTGAGCAGATTGTCTGTGAATGGAAATACTAAAAGGGCAGACTAGATGGACCCAGTGGTCTTTTTCTGCCAACAATCTTCTATGTTTCTAAATGATTTGGAACCACAATATTGTCTTTCCAACAATTCATCCAAGATGGATCCCTGTATTATGTCCACACACCGCATATAGGAGCAATTACTTATTGGAGGTGAAACATGAAGGGTTTCTCCCATGGGACACCATAATACATTATGTCATTTGTCAATGCTAAAGTAATTGTCACATAATTTAGCAATGTCTTAGCTGGTAATAATATGCTACAACATTTGAAAAGGAATTCTTAATGGTGTTTCCATAAAAAAAAAATACTATTGATATTATTGTCAATTCTTCCCCTTTTACCTAAAAGGGTTGTCAAGAATAAAACAATTGATAGTCTATCCGCAGGATAGGTGATCGATAGTTGATGGTTGGGGTGAGGACAACAGTATAATGCAGCCTCAGCTCCTAATGAAGTGAATAGAAGATGAGGCTGCAGTATATTGGTGCTGCCACTACATAGGGAAATTAGTCAGCTGCTTCTGGCTCGGTTCTCATTGCACTGTGGGTACCAAACAGCTGATCAGCACGTGTTGGGAACCCAACCATCAACTATTGATAGCCTATCCTAGTCCAACGTAAAGGGTGGGGCCTCTGCAAAAGAGAGTGTGGCCTCAGTATAAAAAAGGCATAGCTAAAATTGTGGCAAAATTTCAGAATATCAGTCACATGAAATACACTTACACTCCTTAAAGGGAATCTGTCACTAGGTTTATGCTGTCTTAGTTTAACGCAGCATAAACTATTAACGGAAATGCTGAAGAAATCAGTGTGTTACTTACATAATTCTGTTCAGCCATTCTCCTAATATGCAGGAGAAAAGAATTATTGCCACACCCCTCCCCCCGCCCTCCAGCTGCTGATTGACAGCTGACTGCCTATACACAGCATGGATAGCTGGTGGGCGGAGTTTTCTGCTTCTCATGAATATCCAGAACGACTGGGCACATGCACAGGACTACTTATTGTCCATATTATTCAGGAGGATATCTCTGGATCAGCTGCACAGAACAATGTAAGTGATACATCATTCTGTCCAGCTTCCATGTCACTATTTTATGCTGCCCTAAGATAGGGCAGCCTAAACCTACTGACAGTCTCTTTAAATCACAAAGCATCTTTTGTGAGGACGGTGATTCATTCGTTCTATGTATCCCTGTAGGATACTCAATGTGAGTGTCATAGAAATGCATAGAAAGTGCAGCAGGTCCTCTGAATGAAACTGAAGGATTGAAAAGGAGCTTCTAATCCTGGATATCCCACCAATCTATGATGAACAGTTATGTCACGGGTCAGGTGGAGTATGGCGCGGACTTGGTGGGTGCTGGCTGCTATCTGCCATAAAGTTCAGTGAGTCCCAAAATGCTCAAGTCCTCTTTACTTAAGTCGTCAATGCTCCAGGGGACGTCTCTTCGGCAGAGCAGAGGGTGCCTGGTTAATATAACGGAGGCCGAACGATCATTGTCATATTTAATTTTTTTATGTTTTAATTTTTGTATATTTTGTTCCTTCAGGGGATGTTTCAACAAAATTATAAAAATCCAGAATTAAAAAAAGAAATGTAATAGCTTTCTACAAAACACATACAACTCCGGCAGGATTTCTGGCAATTGCAGGTATCCCACCAGATTTCTAATGTGTTTTGCAGAAAACTATTAAAATATACAAAAATTACAACAAAAATTATGTTTAAACATCCCCGAAGATATAAAATATACAAAAATTAGAAGAAAACAAATTAAATAGATTTATTGGGTTTCTGTGGGAGCTGTAACGATCGGCTGTAAGTTATTGAAGGTTACCGAGCACCATCAGAGATGGTTCAACACTAATCTGCGGCTGACTTCTTCTGCTAATGTCAGTTTGATGACGGCCATTTAACTTAGATGCCAAAACAATAATAATAGCATCATGTATACAGTTATATTGTATATCATTGTTGATTCAGTGATCTGATCAACACCACCTCAAAGTAATTTTGAGATGCAGATCATGGCATCTATACATACATTTGTATTTTACTGGTGAATCAATGGTCTCATTATCACCCCCATAATGCAATTGCAGGTGACAATTGTTTTTTATGGCAGATGGAAGCAGTCACTAGACCTCCCTGACTTCCATGACAAATTGGTAGTATAGTCTGTCGCAGGTGCCAATTTGCTAGATCAATGCAGTACATATATATTGCATTGATCTATATAAATAACTAAACGACTCTTAGGGTGACTTAAAGTGTAAAAGAAATAAATAACTAAATATATAATCATCCTTTCCTTAAAAAAAAAAAAACTATTGAAATATAACATTAGGAATTTATTACAGTGAATGGCATAGGCAAAGAAATAAAATAAACATCAGAATTGCCCATTTTTGTGATTTTTTTTTTTTAATTAAACCATATACCAGAAAAAAATGAATAAAAGGCAAACAAAAAGTAACATTAACACAAGAAGGCGCTGATAAAAAACAAATACTAATGTAAAAAATACTTAAAAAATATTTATATTAAACTTATTTTTGTTATATTTTTGTGTGTTTTGTTATGTTTTGTTTTGTATCGTGAATATAATGTGTACATTTTGAACTGAATAAAAAATTTAAATTACAAAAAAAATACTATTGTGAAAGCAATAAAAATTTTAGCAAAAAAATAAAAATCTAGCTTAAAGTCGGGAAGGGTTTAAAGCTATTTTAAGACTCGACAATACTAGGCGATATATTAAATTATTTTAACCACATCTGCATTAGTTAAAAAAAATTAAGGTCAATGAGTGTTCCATTTAGAAGGAGTTATATTAAAGATATTATCCATATAATGTGTGCTTATGCGGCAAGAAAAAGTGCACGGAGCAGCCTGTTTCTAAGCTGTAAGTATGGGTGAGCTCTCCAGAGAGGCTCCATTATTGGCTAGACATGAATGAAATATTAGCTTTAAAACACTGCAGGCTAACAGGAAAAAGCTACCCTCATTATTAATAATTGACATACAATGTTTGCATTATGGATAAATTACAGGCCATCTCTGCAAGTTGTCGTTCTCAACCATGATTCCTTTCTAGCTCCTCTTTGATTTTGAAAAAAAACAAACAAAAAAAAACATAGTGCCCAGTAGAGTGTATAGATCACAGCCACTGTGGTAGCTTACAATTAGGTCAACGGTGTCTTTACCATAGCTGATAGTGATTTCCCCCAACTCTCGAAATATATGTACGCTCAGACTGGTCGTGCAAGTTTTTTTTAAGGCAATGTTCACACGGTGTATAAACAATGGCCGTTGTCTGACATGTCCCTGTGGCCGATATTACCAGGAACATAATTTTATTTGAATTGGACTACGGGCAGGTTTGGGTGTGTCTGCAATCCAATTGACCATTGAAGTCTACCCAATGTAAGGCCGTAAGAACGGCCATACATTGTGTGATCGAAGCGGGAACAATGGCTGTTGTTCCTAAACTACCGACCGTACCGACCGCAAATAATTGACAAGTCATTTATTTGTGCGGACCTAGGGGAACAACGGCCGCTGTTCAATACATTGCGCGAACAACAGCCGCTGTTTCCATAGAGTGCAGTACGGTGAATTATTTTAAGGTAAGAACGGCCATTGTTTTATTCGCCAATAACGGCGGTCTTAAAAAATATACTGTGTGAACATGGTCTAAAGGTGTTATCCAATACTCAAGCAAAAATCTTTTTCTTTCAAATCAACTGGTTAAAGAAAGTTATATAGATTTGTAATTTACTTCTATTTAAAAATCTCAAGTCTTCCAGTACTTATCAGCTGCTGTATGTCCTACAGGAAGTGGTGTATGCTTTTGAGTCTTACACAGTGCTCTCTGCTGCCACCTCTGTCCAAGACAGGAACTGTCTAGAGCAGGAGTGGTAATCTGTGGGGATTTGCTGCTGCTCTGGACAGTTCCGGACATGGACAGAGGTGGCAGCAGGGAGCACTGTGTCAGACTGAGGAAAAAAAACAACAACATTTCTTGCAGGGCATACAGTAGCTGATAAGTATTGGAAGACTTGAGATATTTAAACAGAAGCAAATTACAAATCTACATAACTTTGGGAAACCAGTTGATTTGAAGGAAAAAAATTTCACTGGAGTACCCCTTTAATAAAGAGATACTAGACACCTCTGATTGCAGCTTACGTTTCCTTTGGTGACATATTTTATCTAATGTGTAAGGCCACCTTTATTAAGATAAATACGTCTAATCTAGGCAAAATTTGAAGTTTAACATACTTCAAATGTAGAATTATTTCCACTAGTGTACTATAGTGCACAGTGAGGTTAGGTTCACACGCAGTAAAATAATAGAAAAATACATCCGTCATTTTGTGTATAAAATGTGTGAATACATTTTGTGTATAAAACGTGTGAATTTTTTTTTTTTTTTTTTGAATGGCTTTATTTTGCAAAGAGAGGTGGTAAATAATGAGCATGTTCATTATTCCGACAGTCATAATCAATTACGGCAGATATTCTACACGGTGTGCGGGCTGCTGTCCTATTTCCCATTGACTTCAATGGAGCGCATTATTATGTTGAGAATACTGCCATATTTTACCTTAACTTTATGGTGTGTGAAGATCGATTGTAAATCTCCCTTTGTGGTTCAGTTTCACAATAAGGAGCTGGTGCTGGTAAAGCAGATTACAGAGTAGGATTACGACCTGTTTACTATAAAATGATTTATGAAGAACGTGATATAAACTACTAAAATACAAAATTAGTCTGCTTAGCATGGATTGATTTGGGTATAAAAAAAATTACTAAAAAAATTAAATGACACAATACATGACCTGCAGGACCTACTAAATTTTTGTAAAATTCCGCTAACACTTTTTGCAAACTGAAATATATAAATTCTTAAACGGGTACTCAAGCTAAAATCTTTTTCTTTCAAATCAACTGGTTTTAGAAAGTTATATATATATTTGTAATTTACTTCTATTTAAAAATCTCAAGTCTTCCTATACTTATCACATGCTGTATGTCCTGCAGGAAATGTTGTTTTCTTTTAAGTCTGACAGTGCTCTCTGCTGCCACCTCTGTCCAAGACAGGAACTACCCACAGCAGTAGCAAATCCCCATAGAAAAACTCTCCTGCCTTGGACAGTTCCTGTCTCAGACAGAGGTGGCAGCAGAGAGCACTGTGTCAGACTGAAAAGAAAACAACATTTCCTGCAGGACATACAGCAGTTGATAAGTATGGGAAGACTTGAGATTTTTAAATAGAAGTAAATCACAAATAAATATAACTTTCTGAAACCAGTTGATTTGAAAGAAAAACAAGAAATACATTTAAAAAGTGATGCTTTCAATAGTTGACGTTTCAGACTATATTCGGATAGAGTGCTTCTGTGGGTTTTTTTCTGGTGCATTATTTTACATTTAAAATGCCACATGCGTCCTCATGAATAAATTCCCATTCATACAACTTGACAGTATTATGTGTTTTTGATGGCTCTGACATTTGATACCATTTTCCCTACTCTCTGTAAAAGTCTGAACACTACTACTTTACCAAAACATGAATGTGCCTCCACAAAGAGAAAGCTCTATTTGGTAGCAAATAACAGAGAAGACTTGTAATAGGCTCAAAAATAGACTGATAATACAGGATGCTTTAAAGTGTGATGTCCATGCGTCATTTGGGAGGTTGTAGAGTGAACGCAGCAGTTTCAAGCGTTAAACTGTGTCATCAGACCATGCCTGTACTGCCTTCTACATAGTCTCCTCTACTAAGGCTATGTTCACACTACGTAAAACTACGGCCGTAGTTCTCGCCGCAGAACTATGGCCGTAGTTTTGCGGGGTGGGACATAGCCTTGTGTGCAATTGGATCCCGGCCGGAGCATACACACATCGTATGCGCTCCGGACGGGATCTGTGCGGCGCCGAAAAAAACTGACAAGTCAGTTTTCTGCGGCCGGAATTCTGTGAATTCCGGCCGCAGGAAGACCTGTCAGTTCACACAGTGAAGCGAGCGCTCCAGCCGCTCGCTTCACTGTGGGCTATTGTAAGCTCTGATGCGGGCGCGCGCTAATGCGCCGGGGTCACGGAATGGCAACTCTCATACGTAGTGTGAACATAGCCTAAAGGTGAACAGTAAGGAGAACACTGAAGTATACTGGCATTGCAGAGGATCTACTGCACATACAATATGTGAGTACAATACAAAAGTTTAAAGGGGTTGTTCACCCAAATTTTTTTCTTTTTAAATCAACTGGTGCCAGAAAGTGCCAAAGATTTGTTATTACTTCTATTAAAAAGTAAGTCATGTATACTCACCTGTCCTGCTCCCTTGCCATTGCCAGATGTCAGCAAATACAATGAACAATCCAGATATGTTGAAAAGAGAAAGGGCACTCACTGTATAGCGCTATCTTTTTTTTATTCAAACATGGCAGGCGTAAACAGGTGTAGCACTTTGTTTCTCAGGTGTTTGGCGTTCGCCAAGCTGCTCTGTATGTCCTTAAAATTTTTATATACGTTTAGAAAAAAAGAAGACCATGTAATATGTTGAGTGCCCTTTCTCTTTTGTACATATCTAGATTTCCCACTGGGTAAATCACTTCGTAGTTTTTTACATGAATAGACCGGTGCTGGCACATGGATGTTGGTGCCATGGTCCTTTTTTGAACCGCCACCCGGTCACTGTGCACCGGCCTGGCATGAAGCACTGGGGACGGGCCCATCGGCCCTCTGTGGAAGATCTCCCGATCTCTTTAAAATTGGCGCGCTGTATTCAAATAAACTCCAGGTAGTCATTGGGCGTGAGCCGCTATATGGTAGACACAGTCCCTTGGGTGTTCCTCTGCATCCTCTTGGCTGTAATCCTGCCCCTCTGGGCGTGATTCAAAATACATAAAAATACATGTGATGTCACACAGACGTGCCTCTCTCGACGGTGTGCCTATGTTTTTACCATGCCGCACATGCACAGTACAACACGGATCGGACCCGCTGTACTGCGGCATGGAGGGAACAAAGGCACACCGACACAGCAATTTTAAATCACGCCCAGAGGGGCGGGATTACAGCCAAGGATGCCCAGTGGATGGAGAGGAACGCCCAAGGGACTGTGACTACCGGATAGCGGACTGTGACTACCTCAAGCTTATTTGAATACAGCGCGCCAATTTTAAAAAGTGAGTTTTTGGCTCCTAAGTTTTAGGGACGGAGGGTAGAAAAATATGTGTGTGAAGTGTGCTGGGTGATGTAAGAGCACATTTCCATAGGTTAATAGGTGATTTTTAGGTGATTGGTTCCCTTTAAGGCTGGGTTCACACTACGTTTTTGCAAAAAACGGATGAAAAATGGGTGGAAAAATCGGATGCATGTGTGGGCATCTGTTTTGAAACCTTTTTATCATTGAATTTCATTATTTAAAAAAAAAAACAGATCAGAACGGATCTGTTGTTTTTTTTTTAACGGATACAAATACATAGTCAACCTCATTTTTGTGTCTGTTAAAAAAACGGAACAAAAGGGATCCGTTTTTTTTAAAAAAAAAAATAGAATTTAATGGAAAAAAGGATTAACACGGATGCCATTCCATTTTGCGAAAAAACGGATGAAAAAAACGGACTGCAAAAACGTAGTGTGAACCCAGCCTAACATGTAGTTGGCTGTTAGAAGAATCTTACTGCTAAAAGTTCAATGCACATTTTTTGGGGTGATAGTTTTGCTGTAACAATGGGCCACATGTGTTGTGTTGATTGGATGATGACAAGTTGTTGTTTGATCAGATTCTATTTACCATTGCGGAAACTATACGAAACCAAGTGATCTACTTGTTGTCTATATCTTCAGTAAATCTATTTTTCTACTTTTCATGAGAAGGATTTAATAAATTGCTAGTTGAGCCCCATAGACTGTGACTCTTCCGTACTGTATATTAACAGTTCCATATCAAATGCTGCTGCAAATCTATACTTGTAAATTATGCATGCTACTTCCTTACAGCAATACAAATCCACATTTATTAATTTGGTTAGTCACCAAAATCCCTCATGTTTATTCCAGCAGCTTGTTGCATTTTGCGTGGGCGTCTAGTACTGTATCTACTGGGTGTACAAAGCTATAAGCAAAAAGCCTGCAGTGAGTGCTGCATTGAGCTACATCTAACCATTAGGAATCATTTCCAGCATCTAATGATGCTTGGCCAAAGTAATCAGCTGGAGGCTGGAGAAAATTAATGCTTAGGATTTTTTCTCCCTCAGATACATAAGAGTCTCCTACAGTGAACAACATGCTTTCTTGCAGTGCAATTTGGCTGCCCAAATCCTAGTTCAACTTCTTCAATTTAGACTTGTTTTATTTTATTTTTTTATTTTGGATTGATATAATGTATATATTATTATGTAGAGAAAAAAATGCTCAAAAAATGCTAAAAGCTAAAAAAAAAAAAATAAGTATTTTGAGCCGTCTCCTGTCTTTCTAACTTCTGCCATTCCTGAGTTACAAGTTTTTCTAAAAGCCGATCTATATCCAAGATGGCGCCGGCCAGGAAACTACATTTCCCATCATGCATTTCCCTGATTGGTCTGGTTGTGTACTCGCCCCCTTAGCTTTCTTTCCTGCCCACTGCTGTCATTATTATTACACAGTAAACATAGAACTGTTTTTTTCACTGATTTTTCATCACATCCCCTCAGTATGTATTCCATACTAGTTGATGATGTAGCAGAGCTGACGCGCATGGTGTAGTTATGTGCTGCATAACGAGTATCTGTTTACCAGGGGTGAGGGGTGTAGTGTAGGTTTAGATCTCTGCTTGCTGACTGTGAATAAAAACATTCTAGTTCCATCCAGACTCTTAGAACATCCATAACACTTACAATATACAGAGCTATGACAAAGACAGGTACGTATGCCTGCATTCACTGACAGCAAGCAGAGATAGAACTATAACTTTTCATATTAGAGAAACCTAGGCTAAGGAACACATGTAAGTCTATAGAAGCAGCACAGGTGCATAGAGATGATGCAGACAATGTCTACTGGGGGTCGAGTTACCGAGTCAATAGACAGCTAACCCAGCCCTCAGAGAGGAGATCACATGTCCTGTGTCAACATAGGGAGGGCGGAAGAGGGGAGCAGCGTGTTGTCAGAGTGCACACAGAGACAATGATTTTAGACATCTAGAGCGGGTAAATATTAGAAAAAACATGGAAAAAGTGCAAGATAGGTTATACATATATATTAGACATAGGGTGGTATTGGGAAGGGGGATTGTTTGGAAAATTGTTTTTACTATCCGGATTACCCCTTTAACTGCCTCTGGCCCTGTTTAATGTGTAGGTCAGGCATTAAAAAGCTGATCAGTGCAGTCAATTCTGCCTGGAAAACCCCTTTAACTGCACTAAAATGTTGTTCTATGCATAACATATTGTGGTTTATAAAGATGACAGGAGGCCATCTTTAACTCCTTCAGGACCGGGCTAATTTTCGTTTTTGCAGTTTCGTTTCTTCTTTCTCGCTTTTAAAAGGCCATAGCTCTTGTATTTTTTCACCTACAGACCCACATGAGCCCTTATTTTTTGCACCACTAATTGTACTTTGCAATGGCAGCCTTCTTTTTTTTTTTCATTTGGGGAGGTTATGTGTTTATGCCGTTTGCCCTAGGGTAAAACTGTCTTGTTATATATGTTCCTGAAGTTGTAATGATTACTACGATATGTAACTTGTGTAACTTTTATTTTATTTGATGGCTTTTAAAAATATAAAACCTTTTTTAAAGAATAAATAATTCTTAAAATTGCTCTATTCCCAGGCTTATAGCGCTTTTATCCTTTGGTCTATGGGACTGTGTGAGGTGTCTTTTTTTGCGCCATGATCTGTACTTTCTATCGGTACCTTGATTGCGCATATATGACTTTTTGATTGCTTTTTATTACAATTTTTCTGGATTTGATGCAACTAAAAATGTGCAATTTTGCCCTTTGGAATTTTTTGGCTCTTACGCCGTTTACTGTGAGGCATCAGGGATGAAATAAATTAATAAATCGGGCGATTTTTCCTCAGCATTAAAATTTTTTACATGCCTATTTTCCGTTTTTGTTGATTTTTTTCATTCACATATTATAAAAGTAAATCTAACATTGAACTATGACAATAACATCACCTTACCTTCATTCAAAACATTGGACACAGTGGAGAGGTAATCCTGGGGATCCTGATCTGGCAGGATGACATAACAATCTCTTTCAAAAGGAAAGAGTTCATAAAGTCCCTCAGGTGAATCTACTCCACAAAGCATCAGGACCACTCTGTGCGAGGGCTGCAAAAGTGCAAAGAAATTCCTACTCCGATTTTCGTAGAAGATCTTTAGAATATCTCTTGTCAAGACAAGCAGCTTACACTGCCACGTAGAGCCGGTGAGGTCTTCCACCACTTCATTTGATTCACAGTTCACATCATAAAGAAATACATCATCAATCTGTAGATGCGATGTCAGCAATTTCTTCAGATATACGGCCCATTCTTCTCCACTCCCTTCATAAATCACTAGAAGATTTTTTGTCATTTCTGAAAAGATGGAATAGAATATTAAGCCTCATTATTACTATCATAGAAAGTCAGTTAACTCTTTGGGATTTTGCATTGATTAAAAATGTAATCATAGACAAGACATAACTATACTAATAATATGCAAACTATTCTACTGTCCTGGCACCCACATCCAAAAGTGTAAAGTGGTTGCGTAGCTAAGAAATTTTTGGAAAAGTATCTGGGTATCGTAAGTCGTTTTGCCTGTCACACTGCTAAACACTGCAAGTACTGCATACACTGTAGTAAACATGGAAAACATGGGTTAAATCTGCTTTGTATTCACCACACCCAGTGGTCACATGTAATGCATGATAGAGTTTGGTCACATAACCTTCCTTCTCCCAAAGTCCAACCCTCTGTGTTTCCAGAGGGCTTGAGCTTTCTAGTTAATCCTGGTTTGACCACAGGAGTGTGAACACCTATCCAGGTTCCTAATCCAGACAGGAAAAATTGGCAAGATAAGAGAGGTACAAGTACTGCATACACTGTAGTATAATGGAAAACATGGGTTAAATCTGCTTTGTATTCGCCACACCCAGTGGTCACATGTAATGCATGATAGAGTTTGCTTCTCCCAAAGTCCAACCCTTTCTGTTTCCAGAGGGCTTGAGCATTTTAGTTAATCCTGGTTTGACCACAGGAGTGTGAACACCTATCCAGTTTCCTAATCCAGACAGGAAAAATTGGCAAGATAAGAGAGGTAAAAGTTGTCAAGGACTCTCCCGCAACACTTAAAGGAGAAGTCTGGCTGTTTCTAAAATGTGACAGCCAGCAGGGACAGGGGAGAAAATAACAAGCTGTAACGCCTGGAGTAGTGGATCCACTGGACCGTCACCAGCGATGGCACTAACCTCACCAGGGAGCGGAGTCTAAGGGGCCGCTGGTTTTCACCAGAGCCCGCCGCAAGGCGGGATGGACTTGCTGCGGCAGGCGACCCCCAGGTCGCTACCCCTGGCTTGGTTGCTGGTGACGGCAGGCGAGGCGTGGCAGGAGCAGTAGGCAGGAGATCGCGCAGGCAGAGGACAGAAGGCGTGCTCGCAGGTGGCGGACAGGACTCAGGAACAATGGGAAGGCAGCGGGCAAGGATAGGGACAAGGACTAAGGACAGGAACCAGGGACAAGGACTAAGGTCAGGAACAACAGGGAGCTGGGCCAAACGCTATGGGAAGCATGTAGAGGCTCCAACCCGAGGGACAGGGCATGCTGGGATTTATAGGGGAGTGATTGGTGCAACTAACCAATTAAGGGCGGACTGGGCCTTTAAATCTGAGACAGTCGGCGCGCGCGCGCCCTAGGAGGCGGGGACGCGCGCGCCGGCCGGCACAGACCGAGACAGGAACGGAGGAGAGGTAAGGCGCCCCAGGGGCTGAACTAGCAGCAGCGCCGGGTCCCTACACAAGGACCCCGGCGGCTGCATGGGACAGGAGGCGGTCGCGGCGGCGACCCGGAACGCGGGAAGCCGCCGCGGCCGTGACAGTACCCCCCCCTTTGGCCTCCCCCTCTTTCTTGCCTGCAAATGGCACAGGAAGCCACAAAGTCTTTGACATCTTGGAACAAACTGGGCCACCAGTAGTGGCGGGAGATCCGTTGCCCGGTCTTTCGGACTCCAGGGTGCCCGGCCTCCAATGAGGAATGTCCCCACTTCAAAATCCCTCTTCGAAGCACAGGGTGAACATGGGTCTTTCCGGGGGGTATTCTCTGAAGAGTAGAGGTGACGACTGGTACTAGGCGATCAGGAGGTATACTGTGGCGAGGGGATGTGGGTTTGTGGATGAGATCCTTCTCGGCAGAGAAGGCATCCGCCAAGTCTTGGTCTTCTGCCGGTAGGCCGGATAGAGGCTTGGCGGGGTCAGGTGACGACACCGAGTACTTGGTCTGAGGTGACTTGAGACACTGGTTGGAACAGTCCTGACCCCAACTGATAATCTCCCCGGTTCTCCAGTCCAGCTTAGGAGCATGTAATTGCAGCCAAGGGAGTCCCAGGAGGATGGCGGGGGATGAATGGGGCAGGACGTAGAAGGATATCTTTTCCTGATGTAAAGGACCCGCCTGGAGGACTAGAGGTGCGGTCTGGAAATATATCTGGTCGGTAAGAATCTCGCCCGTGACCGAGGAGATAGTCAAGGGCCTGGCTAGTTGGATCACGGGTAGCCGCCATCTTTGGACCAATGTTGCCGCAATAAAACTGCCTGCTGACCCAGAATCGAGAAAGGCAGTAGTCTGGTGATTTTGTCCTGAGGGTGTCTGGATGGAAACCGGCATAGACAAACTTGGAAAGGTAGCGTTCACGCCTAGGGACACCTGTCCCACCGGACCTAGGTGCGAGCATTTCCCGGACGTTTGGGGACGTAGGGGACATCTCAGCCGAAAGTGATCCGAACCACCGCAGTAGAGGCAGAGATTCAGCTCCAGACAACGAATTCTTTCATCAGGCGTCAGGTGAGCCCGTTCCACCTGCATAGGAATCTTAGGGGAGGGCTGGGGCACCGGAAAGTCAGGATTCTGGAAAACCGGCGCCAGCTGGTGATGGCGACGGGGCAAGCCTAGTAGATGTTCATGCCGAACCTCCTCCTCCCTCTCCGAAAAACGAGTATCAACTCTGGTGGCCAGTAGGATGAGTTCGTTCAGGGAGGTGGGTAGGTCTCGGGCGGAAAGCACGTCTCTCACCCGACTAGACAGGCCCTTCTTGAAGGTGGCTATTAGAGCAGCTTCATTCCAGTCCAATTCAGCCGCCAGGGTACGGAACTGGATGGCGTAATCGCCAACAAAGGAGCTCCCTTGAGAGAGGTTGAGGAGAGCAGTTTCAGCTGAAGAAGCATGGGCAGGTTCCTCAAAGACGGAGCGAAACTCGAATAAGAAGGTTCGGAGATTGGCAGCAGCAGGGTCATCTCGGTCCCACAGCGGCGTGGCCCAGGCCAGAGCTCTACCCTCTAATAGGCTGATGATGAAAGCCACTTTAGAGCGCTCAGTGGGAAACTGATTGCTTAGAAGTTCGATATACATAGTGCATTGAGTCAGGAATCCTCTGCACAACTTGGAGTCACCAGAGTATTTGCTTGGGAGAGCCAGTAGAAGTCTCGAGGTAGCTGCAGGTGGTGATAGGCGCTGGGCTGTAGTATGCTGCTGTAGGGCGGCAGTCAATTGCTGGATTTGCTGAGCCTGTTGAGCGACCACTCTGGCGACGTCACGGAGATCAGGCACCTCGCCGGGATCCATGGTTGGAGCCTACTGTAATGCCTGGAGTAGTGGATCCACTGGACCGTCACCAGCGATGGCACTAACCTCACCAGGGAGCGGAGTCTAAGGGACCGCTGGTTTTCACCAGAGCCCGCCACAAGGCGGGACGGACTTGCTGCGGCAGGCGACCCCCAGGTCGCTACCCCTGGCTTGGTTGCTGGTGACGGCAGGCGAGGCGTGGCAGGAGCAGTAGGCAGGAGATCGCGCAGGCAGAGGACAGAAGGCGTGCTCGCAGGTGGCGGACAGGACTCAGGAACAATGGGAAGGCAGCGGGCAAGGATAAGGACAAGGACTAAGGACAGGAACCAGGGACAAGGACTAAGGTCAGGAACAACAGGGAGCTGGGCCAAACGCTATGGGAAGCATGTAGATGCTCCAACCCGAGGGACAGGGCATGCTGGGATTTATAGGGGAGCGATTGGTGCAACTAACCAATTAAGGGCGGACTGGCCCTTTAAATCTGAGACAGCCGGCGCGCACGCGCCCTAGGAGGCGGAGACGCGCGCGCCGGCCGGCACAGACCGAGACAGGAACGGAGGAGAGGTGAGGCGCCCCAGGGGCCGAACTAGCAGCAGCGCCGGGTCCCTACACAAGGACCCCGGCGGCTGCATGGGACAGGAGGCGGTCACGGCGGCGACCCGGAACGCGGGAAGCCGCCGCGGCCGTGACACAAGCAAGCATTGCTTACCTCATTGTGAAGCACCGCGTGACCGGCCCTGGGACTCCTGGCAGAAGGAATTTTGCCCCAAGTAGGGATGCATCCAACTTTTTCAGCTACCGGTAATCAAATGTCGAAAAATTGGACTTGAGCATGCTCAAGTTGTGCTCATCTCTAGTCATTATACAGATGACCTGCTAATCTGTCATTATTACTTTGACCTCGACCTTGATTTTGAAAACTATCTTAGTACCTAATGAGGATATTTTAAAATAGGAATCATATTTCCTTTTCGATATCTTACTAACAGGGAATGCGGTGGAATAAAAAAGCTTATACTATTCTATACAGAAGATCAACCTCAGACAGCTCTATTCTACATGCTGACAGCTGGCAAAAAATTACTGCAAGCTCTCAAATCCTGCAAAATAAATGGTCAATGGAATCTGTCAGGTATCTGTCTGCATCAATTAGTGTCCGGTGTTGAACGGACCATCTGCCTCCATTCTGTGGTGCCAAATGGCAGAAGTGTGAAGCTAGTATTTTATGGTTAAAATTGTCTAAAAAGGGCTACCTAGGATTGTTCCACTGATCAGGGCTGGCATCAGCACAGGGCTTACCTGGGCAAGTACCGGGGGCCCAGAGCAACTCTAGGGGCCCAGAGAGGGAAAGGGGCCGGGGTTCTAATGTTTAGCCCGCTGACTGTAGTGCAGGGTAAGGGGCTGAACATCAGAAGACACAGGAGAGGGAGCAGGACCTGCAGAGAGAGAGAAAAGGGTGATGGACCTGATCACATGGCCTGAAGGTCCTTAACCTTACAGTGTGGAGAGCAGCCGGACAGAGAGGAAGAGGGAGAAAAGCTGTGAGTGCTGTGTGTCTGTTTTAGTCAATGTCTGTGTCAGTCAGTGTTAGTCAGTCAGTCGGTCAGTCAGTGTCAATAATGTGTGTTTGTGTATGTTAGTGGTGTCTCATAGTGCATATTGTGTGGATGATGGTGGATAGTGAATGGATGAGGTGCACGCTGAGGCTCTGTCGCCTAAGGGTCTGCAGGAACCTGGAGCTGGCCGTACCACTGATGTACATAAACAGGAAAGTGTCACTATAGGCAATAACTTTCAGAAGAGGCGCACTCAAGGAGTCTTTAAGGAGTGCTAGATCAATTGTTGCCTCTAACGTTCGACAACATTACGTACACACACCATGTAAAAATAAAGATTGAGGAGACCATTGTGCTGCCATAAGGAATCTTATAGGCACTGTTGTGAATATTCTATGTAAATATTCCCCTGTGTTGTACCAAGATCAAATACTTCATGATGTTAAGTCCTCACTACGTTTTTGCCACCCGTTTTTTTCATTCGTTTTTGCGAGAAAAAAAAATTGTTTTTTGCAAACATTGTTTTTTGCAAGAACGGATGCATCTGTTTTGATCCGTTTTTCAGTTGACTTCCATTATAAAAAAAAACGGATCAAAACGTATCCGTTTTTTTTAACGTACACAAAAATGTAGCTGACCTTACTTTTGTGTACGTAATTTTTTTTTTTTCAGAAATCAATAGTACAGGCGATTTTAAGAAACTTTGTAATTGGGTTTAGTAGGCAAATAAGCCATTATCTGCATTTCACCTCTTAGCGACCCATGACGTACCTAGTACGCCATGGTGCCGCGTGGGGAGTTCAGAGAGGGGTCCCGCCGGGACCCCGCTCTGAACGGCGCTGCTCTGGGCTGATATCTGCAGCCGGGGAGCGCCTCTATTAGCTGGCATGGGTCCCGTCGCCGTGCCGGGTAATTAAGCACTTCAATGCAGCTGTCAAACCTGACAGCTGCATTGAAGTGCTTCAGACCTCATGTCCCTGGTGTCTAGTGGGATGGATCTCCCCCCCGCGATGCGATCAATGGGGGGGGGGATCCGTTCTTCTGCCTGTGCCGGGCCTCAGCGACGCAATGACGCTGATCCCGGCTCGGCAATACATTGCACTGGCCTGCAGCAGGCCGGTGCAATGTATCACCGATCTAATGGATCTTTGCTGTGTATATACAAGTCCCCCAGGGGGACTTCTAGTTAATGTAAAAAAAAAAAAAGTAAAAAAGTGTTTTTATTAATAAAAAATCCCCTCCCCTAATAAAAGTCCAAATCACCCCCCTTTTCCCATTTTAAAAATATAAATAAAAAAATAAATGAATAAATAAACATATTTAGTATTGGCACACACGTAATCGCCCGAACTATTAAATTATCACATTCCTGATCTTGCACGGTAAATGGCGCAAGCGCCAAAGAATTCCAAAGTGCAGAATTGCGCATTTTTGGTCACATCAAATCCAGAAAAAAAATTATAAAAAGTGATCAAAAAGTCGCATATGCGCAATCAAGGTACCGATTGAAAGTAAAGATCATGGCACAAAAAATGACACCTGACACAGCCCCATAGACCAAAGCATAAAAGCGCTATAAGCCTGGGAATAGAGCAATTTTAAGGAACGTATATTTGTTAACAATGGTTTGAATTTTGTAACAATCGTTTGAAGTTTTATCCCAGGGCAAACGGCGTAAATGCAAAACTCCCCGAAATCCAAACAAATTTCATTTTTTTTTTCAATTTGACAGCGCAAATGATTTTTTCCGGTTTCGCAGCATATGTTATGGAAAAATAAAGCCTGTCATTGCAAAGTACAATTGGTTTCGCAAAAAAAAAAAAAAAAAGGACTCATATGGGTCTCTCAGTGAAAAAATGCAAGCGCTATGGACTTTTAAACATAAAGTGGAAAAAGCAAAAGTGCAAAAACGAAAATTGGCTTGGACCTTAAGGGGTTAAAAAGAATTTTCCCAGGTCCCCCCTCCCATCTCTCTCCTTTCTGTCATCCACTGCTCAGAATCAGGAAATCTTGACTCTTTTTCATCAGTCGGATCCTGTCTTAGCTATGGAGAGGGGAGGGGGTAGGAGGGGGATTAGTCGGCAGCAGAGAGCAGAGAACAAAGGATTACACAGCAGGACCTGTGTGAAAGCCCCTATTCAGAGGTCAGAGAGGTCAGTGCTGACATAGCCCGGTGATGTAGCTGTAACTTAACTCTTTGTTGTCCTATTTTGGTGCCTCGTCTCTCCCCTCTCCATAGGGAACAATGAAGACAGGGGGAGAGCTTCAAATTGCTTTTTCATGATAAAAATGCATTTTTCGGCTAATAAACCCAATTACAAAGTTTCTTAAAATCGCCTGTACTATTGATTATTTTTATTTTTGATCCGTTTTTCTTTTTTTATAATGAAAGTCAATAGAAAAACGGATCAAAACGGATGCACACAAAGGCATCGTTTTTTTCCATCCGTTTTTTATCCACTGCGTATCCAGTGCCTGCTCATGCCTATGCGGACTCCGCTTGTAAATTCAACCTCTTTTACTGCTTGTACAGTCGCCATTACACAAGTACTAAACAACGTACATTGTTATGCTTCATTCTATGCAATCGCACGTGGTCTGATATGTGGTGGTTTGAAGGTCTCATACTGAGGTTAATGGAAACGTACAAAATTTGTAACTGGTAGCTGCAATTCCGCAATTGTTATCATTAGTGGTGACTTCTATTTCCTCTTATTCTTATGTAAGAATTTCCTCTTGCACTCATATCAACCGTGGCAGAAAAAAGCAGAAAGGAACTGGCTGAAATGTCTTTGTCAGACAACTGATACACTGAATACTTACAATGCTGAGAAGCTTATATAATTAAATTTTTTTCATTTTTAACTTTTGTTCCAACATTTGTAACAGATACAAAATTTAAAGCCAAACTTTCTTTTGACGCTTCTGCTGGTATTGAGCTGTTCAAATATATTTGTGGGACGGTATGGTTATAGATGGATGAATAAAATGTTCTCTTGTCAATTGCAAACTGCCGTCAGGAGATCTTGAAACATCAGCCATGTCAGAGTTCTTTATTAAAAGTATAAGTTCTCTCAGTCTGTGCCACTAAAAGTGAAGCAATGACTATAAAGAATTTCTGTTTTGAACAAATTCTGAAGCCATCACCCTTACTTAAAGAGACTCTGTCAGCAAGTTTATACCGTCTTATCTAAGGGTAGCATAAACTAGTGACAGAGAAGCTGAGCAGAATGATGTATCACTTACATTGTTCTGTGCAGCTGATCCGGAGATATCCTCCTGAATAACATGGACAATAAGTAGCCCTCTCCATTATGTGCACGTGCCCAGTAGTCCTAGATATTCATGAAAAGCAGAAAACTCCACCCACCAGCTTCTGATATCTATCGACCCTGTGTATAGGCAGTAAACTGTCAATCAGCAGCTGGAGGGCGGGGGTGGCAAGAATCCTATTCTCCTGCATATTAGGAGAACGGATGAACAGAATGATGTAAGTAATACACTGATATGTTAAGCATTTCTGTCAATAATTTATGCTGCCCTCATTTAAGGTGGAATAAACCTAGTGACAGATTCCCTGTAAATAAATGAGCAAAAGAATCAATAACTATTTCCATGACATACTGCTTGTAAGTGACTAATAGTGCCAGTAATAGGAAGTAAGTGCCAGTCATTGTTTTGTTTTTGTTTGTTTTTTTAACCTCCTCCCTGGGCATATACCTGGAAACTTCCCTGCCCAGATAACCTCTTTAATCATAGCCTTAAAGGGGTTGTCGTATTAGGTCAACCCCTAGCCATATGCCAGGCTAATAAACTTTCAAAAAATTACATAAAGGTAGCAAAAAAAAACCAACAACCCAACATAAGCATCTTAAAGAAGCTATAAACAGCAGCATACATACACTCACCGGCCACTTTATTAGGTACACCAAGCTAGTAACGGGTTGGACCCCCTTTTGCCTCAGAACTGCCTCAATTCTTCGTGGCATAGATTCAACAAGGTGCTGGAAGCACCTTGGTCCATATTGACATGATGGCATCACACAGTTGCCGCAGATTTGTCTGCTGCACATCCATGATGTGAATCTCCCGTTCCACCACATCCCAAAGATGCTCTATTGGATTGAGATCTGGTGACTGTGGAGGCCATTTGAGTACAGTGAACTCATTGATGATTCTAGCTTTATGACATGGCGCATTATCCTGCTGAAAGTAGCCACCAGATGTTGGGTACATTGTGGTCATAAAGGGATGGACATGGTCAGCAACAATACTCAGGTAGGCTGTGGCGTTGCAACGATGCTCAATTGGTACCAAGGGGCCCAAAGAGTGCCAAGAAAATATTCCCCACACCATGACGCCACCACCACCAGCCTGAACCGTTGATACAAAGCAGGATGGATCCATGCTTTCATGTTGTTGACGCCAAATTCTGACCCTACCATCCGAATGTCGCAGCAGAAATCGAGACTCATCAGACCAGGCAACGTTTTTCCAATCTTCTACTGTCCAATTTTGATGAGATTGGGCAAATTGTAGCCTCAGTTTCCTGTTCTTAGCTGAAAGGAGTGGCACCCGGTGTGGTCTTCTGCTGCTGTAGCCCATCTGCCTCAAAGTTCGACGTACTGTGCGTTCAGAGATGCTCTTCTGCCTACCTTGGTTGTAACGGTTGGCTATTTGAGTCACTGTTGCCTTTCTATCAGCCCGAACCAGTCTGCCCATTCTCCTCTGACCTCTGGCATCAACAAAGCATTTCCGCCCACAGAACTGCCGCTCACTGGATGTTTTTTCTTTTTTGGACCATTCTCTGTAAACCCTAGAGATGGTTGTGCGTGAAAATCCCAGTAGATCAGCAGTTTCTGAAATACTCAGACCAGCCCTTCTGGCACCAACTACCATGCCACATTCAAAGGCACTCAAATCACCTTTCTTCCCCATACTGATGCTCGGTTTGAACTGCAGGAGATTGTCTTGACCATGTCTACATGCCTAAATGCACTTAGTTGCCGCCATGTGATTGGCTGATTAGAAATTAAGTGGTAACGTGCAGTTGGATAGGTGTACCTAATAAAATGTCCGGTGAGTGTATATCATAATGGCCCCTCAAGTCAATGTATTTGGGGCTGTAGATCCTATAATGGGAAAGCTGCTATACCTTATGGGATAGTTAAAGGGGTTATCTGGTAAATTACGTGTTGAATCACCCCATGTCACTTCTTTAAGCGGAGAGCCACGGCAGCGGAGGAGCGCGCGCTCTCCAATAGACATTCTATGGGACACTGAGACAGGCGGAATTCCGCTTGTTTTGCTCAGTGTGAACAAACCCTAAGGGTAGCTTCACACGTACCGTATTGCAGCGGATTTTCTGCTTACCCTTAGGCTGTTTTCACACACAGTAAACAAAATATCAAAATACAGTGATATTCGTAAAATACAGTCGTATTTTGCAAAAAACAGGTGGTAAATAATTTAAATTATTTATTATTCATGTTTATTATTTGGATGGTCATAATCAACTGCGGACGTTATTCTATGTCGTGTGTACCCTGATGGCCAATTTTCCATTCATTTCAATTGAGCGCATTATTTTATTTTTTAGTGTGTGATTATAGTTTAAAAAGAAATGAATGCTAAACTTTCTGGTAAACTTTTTTAATTATCATATGCCACTGAAGAAAGTAAACCATTGAGTTATAGCCTGAAAACACAAGGCAAATAATGGCAAGGACTGAAATGTGATTGCACCTACACATTCTGAGTAATATAATGAATGTAACATTTCAGTATTCTGTGGAATTCTATCAATAATTAATGTTCTGCTCTTAATTACGGAATTAAATTATACTTTGCAATGGGACTTGCAGAAAAGAAAGCAGAACTCTTATTTACACAAATCACTATTGCATTCTTTCAGTACATCATTCACAACACGGACTGTATGTATGGAACCACTCAGAAGAAGCAATGTTTCCTACCAAATCTTTGTTCTAGGGAGTGAGACGAGTAGTGAGTGCGGAGGCCTTCAGAAGGCCTTGGGCTGCCATGGCAATGAATTGGCCCCATGCAATTTTTTTGCTGCAAGCCGATCCAGCCACAGGACCACCAATGATACGCAGCCATACTGTTTACAGTTATTGCCGGTGTCAGTTTTTGACAGTTACACCAGTTAAAATAGTCAAATGGTTTGAATGCAGAGCCAACTCCATACCTAGATGACAATAATAGGACGAGTATGCTTGTCAGGATAACATCCTCACCAAGACAATGCACTAACATCACTAAGGCTGGGTTCACACAGTGTTTTTGCAATCCGTTTTTATCATCCATTTTTGCAAAAAAAAAAAAGAACAGATGAAATAGAACGGCTGCATTAGTGTGCATCCGTTTTGATCTGTTTTTTCATTGACTTCCATTATAAAACAAAGGATCCGTTTTTTTTTTTTTAACGGACACAAAAATGAGGTTGACTACGTTTTTGTGTACGTTAAAAAAAATGGAAGTAAATGGAAAAACAGATAAAAACGGATGCACACAGACGCATCCGTTTAAAAAAAAAAAAATGATGAAAAAAAAAACAGATTGCAAAAACGCAGTGTAAACCCAGCCTAGAGCTGGCCATACACATGAGATAGCTGTCAGCCAAACAGCTTGTAGATAGACTTGGTGTTATGAAAGACGGAAGTATAGCTAATACGTGATTAATAACAAATTTGTTTCTTAATGACAAATTCCTCCTTTGTAAATAACAAAATAAATATATTCAAATAACTTCTATTCTGACAGCTGACACGTACACTTCCCTTTTCCTTTCCCTGAATGACGACATTTTTCTGACATACGGTAAACAGATCGCTGATCTCAGGGAGAACTGCCAAAGAAGACACTGTCCCCTGCCGGGCAAAGCGCTCAATACAGTGAACTCATCAATAGAGCTGGATATTGACTGAAGGGGCCACTTAATATGGGGGTTTTGGTGGTCTCCTTCCAGGAGCCATTCTTTGGCTGGGTCCTTCCCTGGAGGGATATTTGGCTGTGTTTTCTTTTTGCATATTTGTATTTCCCAGGGAGCAATGCACCTAGGATTTCTCTGTAGTGAGTGCTTCAACCCCTTAAGGACCCATGACGTACTTGTACGCCAGTGGGTCCAGCAGCGCTATGAAGTGAGCTGCTTCATAGCCTGTGGGGACCGGCTGTTATCAGCAGCCAGGTTCTCACTGATAATGACGGGCTGCCACGATCGTGCGGTGGCCCCCATTAACCCCTGCAGTGCCACGATTGCGGCACCTAAAAGAGTGACGGGAGCTGCAGCTCCTGTCACTGCCCAATCGGGACCCCCGCAGTGTAATGCGGAGGTTCCGATCGTTCTATCTTGCCGATCGATGTATAGAGTCTGCCAGAGGCAGACTCTATGTAATGATTGCAGATAACACTGATCAATGCTATGATATGGCCAATAAAGCCATTATACTTTTCCACCATCATACCGCTTTGGAGACATCTGTTAATGACATCACCAGGAGTCATCAACAGACCCTTTTTTGAGTCCTACGAATCTTGAAAGAACGGGCCCCCCCTGTTGGAGCCCCCCCCCCCATCCTCTGGGATACCTGGATGGCAGCCTTCTCCACAACAAATGTTACCCCACATCCCATCCCAACCCAATATGCACAAAGCCCAAGGGGCTAGAAGTTGAGAACCCACCCTTAATAGTTACCTGAAAGTTACCTCACATTTCTAGTATTTATTGTAGCCTTAAGATGAAGGGGCCATGGCTCTTTAACATTTTTGCATTAGTGAATCTAATTCCCACTTGGCAGCATTGTACTGTTACTCTGAAAGCTCTATTAGCATCGTAACACCCTCCCCTTCCCCCTCCTATTCCCCAATCCACAACCATAGGGGCATATGCATCAAGGTCTGCACCTAGCGCAAACCGGCAAAAAGTTGCAAAATTTTTCACATGAACCTCCCACAAAAATTGTCCGACTTTAGGGCCATGTGGGCGGCAAGGGGGCAAAGCAGAAGCCTCCGATATGCTGGATTTTTAAAGAGGCACAGGCCCTGTAATCTACATATGGGAACTGTTCCAGGTATAGGTTCAGTAAAGAATGAATCAGCATAATGTGAGGGACTGGATGTGTACTAGTGACTGGTGGAGTGGGGAAGTGATGCTTAAAACTTGTCCAGCAATAGAACCGAAAAGACATGTGGATAATAGGAAGCAAGAGGTAGATTCTAATAGAAGAAGTTAGAAATGAGCTTACAGAAAAAGGACTGCACACAGTTACTGCCCATGATTATATAGATGATGGCTCTCCTCTAACTAATGGTGGTTTTACACGGAACAATTATCGTTCGAATTTGCGCGATAACGATCGCATTTGAGCGATAATCGTTCCGTGTAAACGCAGTGAACGATCAAGCGACGAGCGAGAAATCGTTAATTTTGATCTTTGAACATGTTCTCAAATCATCGTTGGTCGTTTGCAAAAAATTCGCAGATCGTTCCGTGTAAACAGTCTTTCACCGATTTAAGCTATGTGTGAGATAGGCTTAAACGATCGCAAAATGATTTTTCCGTATGATATATCGTTCCGTCTAAACGCTGATCGTTATGAAACACACTGTTCATTTGGAATCGTTAATCGTGCAATCGGGCGAATTATCGCTCCCTGTAAAAGCACCATAACTAAAGGCAGCCATATACTAGAGATTTTCACCTACCAAAATGGCCTATTTAGAAACATTTTGGATGATCATCAGCATCTTTTATAGACACTAGTGTGACAGCTGACAACTGAGGCCATGCATGCTATTATATGGTCATGTTGTTTTTTGTTGTTGTTGTCAGGTGTTGAATAGAGGGCCCAGATGAAATCACAGATTATGGCAGTGATTGTTACATCCAATGTAGAGCTATAGAGGTTTGACTGTCCGAACATGATGGGAGTTGTAGTTTTGCAACAGCTGGAGAGCCGATGTTCCCTACCCATTCCCTGACTAATGTAGACAAAGAGTATGGGGGAGATTTATCAAACATGGTGTAAAGTGAAACTGGCTCAGTTGCCCCTAGCAACCAATCAGATTCCACCTTTCATTCCTCACAGACTCTTTGGAAAATGAAAGGTGGAATCTGATTGGTTGCTAGGGGCAACTGAGCCAGTTTCACTTTACACCATGTTTGATAAATCTCCCCCAAATTGTACATTTCTTTACTATGCATATCTATATACTGTAGAAGTTACTGTACTATCTGCAGTGAGCATTCAGGTGACAGAGACGTGTCACACATCAGAGGTCGGTATGCAAATGAGTTATTTTGAGGCTCTGAACATAGTAATGTGGTAGAGGTGCTAAGAAACGTTCTCCCATGGGATGTTGCTGGTATTGTCACACCCATTGAACAAGCCTGCAAAGTTTTAACATAGCCTAGTTATTATAATTAAATATATACTATTGAGTGTTTACGGTATATAAACACACACACACTCAGGCAATACCTAGCTTCTAGTGGGCTCGGGCATATGAATGGGGAACTAAGTACAGATTAGAAACACAAGCATTAAAACTAAATAATAAAAAATGACTACTTTTTTAACTCTTTTTTTGGTGAACAGCATAGGCAGGTACTATATGTGATTACCATATGTAATGCCCTAATACATGCGGAGGAAGAGGTTAAGACACTCACAGTTCTTATCTTCTCTGTTCCTGTTGGTGCAACCACATGTTTTTATGAGTTTACTCCTCTGACCATAGATTGTGCACCTCCCCCCCCTGCTGCCGCACAGACCTCCATATGCTGCTGAGCATATAAGCAGGCAGCGTAAGGGTACTATTACACGGAACCATAATCGGCCATATCAGCCCTGATCGTTGTCATCGGCTGATTGTTGTGTTTATTACACGGAGCGATAATCAGCCGGATAATTGGCCGTTGATATAGGTTTGGACCTATAATCAGGGCCGGCCTTAGGGTAGATGGGGCCCTGTGCGAAACTTTCTTTTGGCGCCCCCCCTGTTGATATCCCCAATAGTAACATAGACTATCTATCTCTCTTTGTATCTCTATATCTATCTATCTATCTATCTATCTAGGTATCTACCTATCAATCTACAGTATCTATCTAGCTGGGTGACCTCTATTATACCGAGTACTATACAAGATGCTGGGAAAGCTGTGTGACCTCCATTATACTGCCTACTATACAATATGCTGGGAAAGCTGGGTGACCTCCATTATACTGCCTACTATACAAGATGCTAGGAAAGCTTTGTGACCTCTATCATACTGACTACAAGATGCTGGAAAGCTGGGTGACCTCCATCATACTGAGTGTAAGATACTAGGAAAGCTGGGTGACCTCCATCATACTGAGTGTAAGATACAAGGTAAGCTGGGTGACCTCCATCATACTTACTACAAGATGCTAGGAAAGCTGGGTGACCTTCATCATGATGACTACAGGATGCTGGGAAATCTGGGTGACCTTCATCATACTGACTACAGGGTGCTGGGAAAGCTGGTGACCCCCATCTTACTGAGTATAAGATACTAGGAAAGCTGGGTGACCTCCATCATACTTAATACAAGATACTGGGAAAGCTGGGTGACCCTCATCATACTGAGTACAGGATACTGGGAAAGCTGGGTGACCTCCATCATACTGACTACAAGATGCTGGGAAAGCTGTGTGACCTCCATCATACTGAGTATAAGATGGTGGGAAAACTGTGTGACCTCCATCATACTGACTACTAGATACTGGGAAATCTGGGTGACTTCCATCATACTGACTACAAGATGCTGGAAAGCTGTGTGACCTCTATCATACTGACTACAAGATGCTGGAAAGCTGGGTGACCTCCATCATACTGACTACAAGATGCTGGGAAAGCTGGGTGACCTCCATCATACTTACTACAAGATACTGGGAAAGCTGGGTGACCTCCATCATACTTACTACAATATGCTAGGAAAGCTGGGTGACCTCTATCATACTGACTACAAGATACTGGAAAGCTGGTGACCTCCATCATACTGAGTATAAGATACTAGGAAAGCTGGGTGACCTCCATCATACTTACTACAATATGCTAGGAAGGCTGGGTGACCTCTATCATACTGACTACAAGATACTGGAAAGCTGGGTGACCTCCATCATACTGAGTATAAGATACTAGGAAAGCTGGGTGACCTCCATCATACTGAGTATAAGATACTAGGAAAGCTGGGTGACCTCCATCATACTTACTACAATATGCTAGGAAGGCTGGGTGACCTCTATCATACTGACTACAAGATACTGGAAAGCTGGGTGACCTCCATCATACTGAGTATAAGATACTAGGAAAGCTGGGTGACCTCCATCATACCGAGTATAAGATACTAGGAAAGCTGGGTGACCTCCATCATACTTACTACAAGATGCTAGGAAAGCTGGGTGACCTCTATCATACTGACTAAAAGATACTGGAAAGCTGGTGACCTCCATCATACTGAGTATAAGATACTAGGAAAGCTGGGCGACCTCCATCATACTTACTACAAGATACTGGGAAAGCTGGGTAACCTCCATCATACTGAGTATAAGATGGTGGGAAAGCTGGGTGACCTCCATCATACTCACTACAAGATACTGGGAAAGCTGGGTGACTTCCATCATACTGACTACAAGATACTGGGAAAGCTGGTGACCTCCATCATACTGAGTATAAGATGCTGGGAAAGCTGGGTCACCTCTATCACACTGACTACAGGATGCTGGGAAAGCTGGTGACCTCCATTATACTGAGTATAAGATGCTGGGAAAGCTGTGTGACCTCCATCATACTAAGTATAAGATACTGTATCAGCACCACAGCAGACATGTTGCGGCTTCAGCACATACAGGATAACATGGCGCACAGACACCCGCCATAACACAGAGAGCCCGTAACCTAGAAACGACGCTGCGTGACCTCCATGTCTATCATCAGGCCTTGGAGATCGCCGCTCCTGGTGACCAATCAGTGAGCTCTCAGTATTGCCACCTCCTGGCTCCTCGAGGAACCGTCCTGGCTACTCGGTACCTCAGCTCCTGGGAGCCGCCACCGCCGTACAGGAAGATGACTCCACACTGACAGAGATTAACGTAACATTTTTGATTTAAATGGAGAGTCACCGAGGGGTCACGAGTGACTGCGGCAAAGACTCCCGAGGTCAGAGGGGAATTAAAGGGATTATTGTATGAAAAGTTCTGGAACTCTCTAATAGTTGCAGTTCTTTCCAGTATCTCTGCTCTCTGTCAGGGAATAGAGTACACGTACTTGTAGCAAACCCTCAGCTGTGAGAAACATCAAAGGATTTCATTTAATTTGCTTAAAAATAAAACAGCACTGCTCCAGGCTGTTTGCGGTATTGCAGCTCAGCCCCAGAGAAGAGACTAGAGGGAGCTGCAATATCGGGTGTCACCTGTGCACAGGGGTGGCGCTGTGTGCTGGAGAAAAGCAGCCATGTTTCTCTAATGCTGTACAATCCTCCTAATGTCTGAGATCCCCAATCACATCAGTGTCCACATAACACTATGGAGGTCGGTAAGGTGGAGATACAGATGGGGTGCTGGAAGGAGACAGGAGGAGGCACAGAGGATGACATGGTGAGGGGGACCCAGATAATGTCATGGCCACACTTCAAGGAGAGTGCACTCTGCAAGGAGAGAGTCCGTATTCGCGGTACGCGCCGGGGCTTATCGGCGGGAGGCGGGGCTTACCCGGAACTCTCTTTAGGAGTGCCCCAAAACAACCACTGTGCTCGGAGGGTGAGCGGACAGCTAGGGGGGCACTCTGGCAGACGGATAGATCGTCTGTCTGCCAGAACAGTTAGATGTGCAGCTGTCTGCCAGAGCGGCCAGGAGTGATGCGCCCTGTGCAACCGCACAGGTCGCACACCCCAAAGGCCGGCCCTGCGTATAATTGTCGCTACGTGTAATAGCTGTGTGTGGCATACATTACCTGTTCATGCTGCAGGGCTCCTCTTGCGCTCTGCTTCTCCCTGGGTCCCACACACTCCAGCTTCAGAGCGGCCTGTCTGAGCTGACAGGCCGCTCAGCCAATCACACGCCGGGACCGCCACGGCCTGTCAGCTCAGACAGGCCGCTCTGAAGCTGGAGCGTGTGGGACCCAGGGAGAAGCAGAGCGCAAGAGGAGCCCTGCAGCATGGATAGGTAATGTATACAGTTTAAGCAAGGGCTGCAAGGACATCGGTTACAATGTCCATGCAGCCCTTGTTAAACGATTATCGGGCCGTGTAATATGCCCAGTAAACAAGCGCCAATCTAGCAGATCGGCGCTCGTTTACAGTTATTATTGGGCCCGTGTAAGGGTCCATTTACACCGAAAGATTATCTTACAGAATATCTGCTAAAGATTTAAAGTCAAAGTCAGGAATGGATTTGAAAAGAGGAGAAATCTCAGGTTTTCCTTTATGACCTGATCTCTTTTTATAGTCCCTGGCTTTGGCTTCAAATCTTTGGCAGATAATCTGTCAGATAATCTTTCAGTGTAAATGGACCCTTAGGGTCCTATTAGACCAAGAGATTTTTAACGATTAACGACTAACGATATACGATCACAAACAAGATTATTTATTGTTAACCTGAAATTGTTCACCATATTACACAGAACGATAGTCGTTATTTACGATCGTTACTATGATCATTACTGCAATTGTTACTACTATCGTTTACTCCATTTGATCCCAGCAAAAGAATGAACAATGTGCAATTATGCTGCGTTTACACGGAACGATTATCGTTCGAATTTGCACGATAAAGATCGAATTCGAACGATAGTCATACGTGTAAACGCAGCGAACAAACAAACAACGAGCGAGAAATCGTTTATTTTGATCTTACAACATGTTCTTAAATCGTTGTTCGTTGTTCGCAAAAAATTCGCAGATCGTTCCGTGTAAACACTCGCTCCCCGATTTAACCTATGTGCGAGATAGGCTTAATCGACCGCAAAACGATTTTTCCGTACGATATATCGTTCCGTCTAAACGCTGATAGTTATTAAAAAAAATTGTTACTTCGAAATCGTTCATCGTACGATCGGGCGAATTATCGCTACGTGTAAACCCACCATTACACTGAACAATTAGTGAATAAATGTGGAACTTGAGCGAACGAACGTGAAATTACAGCTAATGATTAGCGAACAATTAATGATGATTTTAGGTTCAGATCTAAATCAACGATCAACGACATACGAATGATTTTTCAATTGTTGCCTAAAATGACACAGAACGATCATCATTTAAATTCGAACACTATAACGATTTTTTGCACGATAATCATCCCGTGTAATAGGGCCCTTAAGGGTAAAATTTATTATTGAGCTATCCAAAGCATAGCATATCAGTCCCTGACTTGTGGGGTGCACAACCCAGTGAACGGAACTGGAAGCTTTGTTCACTGTGTAGCAGTGGCAACGTGTAATTGCAGCTCAGTTCTTGTTGAAATGAAAAGCAGTGGAGCTGCAGTTACCAGATCCGGCCACTACATAGTGAACTTAGCCCCATTCACTATGTGGTATAAGCACTGAAGAGTTGATCAGCAGGGGACTCATCAGTATGTTTTCCATTTAAAGGGGTTGTTCACCTAAAAAAAAAAATTCTTTCAAATCAACTGGTGCCAAAAAGTGCCAGAGATTTGTAATTTACTTCTATTTAAAAAATGTTAAGTCTTCCGGTATTTATCAGCTGCTGTATGTCCTGCAGGAAGTGATGTATTATTTTCAGTCTGGAAAGGAGGAGAAGTTGTCTATGGAGATTTGCTACTGCTTTGGACATTTCCTGACATTGAAAGTGGTGGCAGCAAAGAGCACTGTGTCAGACTGGAAAGAATAGACCATTTCCTGCAGGACATACAGCAGCTGATAAGTACTGGAAGACTTGAGATTTTTTTAAAAAGAAGTAAATTACAAATCTTTGGCACTTTTTGTGGCACCAGGTGAACTACCCATTTCTTAGAGAAAGAGGATATAGAACAGAGACAATAGTCAGTTTGTACATTGTGAGTTATGTACATTAATATTTCTCTGAGAAACTCTTTTGTAAGAAAAGAAAAAAAAAATACATTGTTCATATCATGTGTATAATTTGACTGTGTATTTCCCATCAGGAAAAGCTGGATCCAGTCCTGGGAAACTTCTCCCAGTTTCTTAGAATTGGATCCAGCTTTTCCCGACACCCGGTAAGGAACAGCTGGGAGTGAAACAGAGTTGAAAGGCAGTAGGCTGATAAGTGGTGATGAGCCAACATGTTCGTATGTTCGTGCGAACATGACGCTAATTGATCACGAATAGAGATGAGCGAACCTGGAGCATGCTCGATTCGATCCGAACCCGAACTTTCGGCATTTGATTAGCGGTGGCTGCTGAACTTGCATAAAGCCCTAAGGCTATGTAGAAAACATGGAGATAGTCATTGGCTGTATCCATGTTTTCCAGACAACCTTAGAGCTTTATCCAAGTTCAGCAGCCCCCGCTGATCAAATACCGAACGTTTGGGTTCGTATCGACTGGAACCCGAACCCGGTTCGCTCATCTCTAATCACGAACAATTTGTCCAACGATCATTTTCAAACTTTTTGAACAGGCGAACATTTATCTCGCGATGTACTCGCGATGTCTCTCGCGTGCCCTCCCATTCACTCACTGCAAGACACTGAGCACAACGGGATTCCGCGGCAGAGAGCTCCGCTTTGGAATTCCGCCGTATTTGCTCAGTGTGAACATACCCTAACACTTTTCTTTTTTTTCAGTTTTCTTTTATCCAACAATACGAATTTTCTGGTCAAGTCACCCTTTTCCAAACCAGGCAGTTTCTTGGTTGGCAGGGTATTAGTAGATAGTTCTTTTAAAAAGTTTTTTGTTTTTCAGTTGGCAAATTTAAAAAAAAAAGTTTTCAAAAATTTAGCATGCAAACCCTTGTTGGTAAATGAGTTACCCGAAGAAAAATTTTATATATTACCTTTCCCCAACATTTGTCATATGGGAAAAATTGCATTCAGAGATTACTGCAATCCTGGACACGTCTGAAATAACTTTAATGAGAAATGGCAAAAGTTATTGATTGCAGCAGGTCTCACTTCCGAGACCCACTGCAACCCAAAGCTACAGCCATAGCATTGTGCTCCACTTTCCAGCTGGCCAAGAATTTGACTCTTCATAGACTCTAATGACTTGCTTCATAGATTATAATGAGAGATAGACTATAAATAGTTGGATTTGATTGACAGCAGGGCAGAGACACATGACACCACACCTTCTCCCCGGTTGTATCACCGGATCACAGTGGGTGCAAGACCAATGCCAACCCACCCCCACTCCCTATTTTTTCTGGCAGTTTTTCTTCATATTGCACAGAGAACTAAACCCAAAAAATACATTTTCAATTTATTTACTTTTTTTTAAAATTGTTAGTGAAAAAAATGCAATGCCATTGCCCAAAGAAACCAATCACAGCCCAGCTATTTTACCAGGGTCCATGAACATTTGAAAGCTGATCTGTGATTGGTTGCTATGGGCATGCTGTATTTCTGGTTTAATTTTTAATAAAAAAAATATATATATTGTATAGAAAATGCCCCTATCTTTCAATCTAACATTAATATTAAACATACCTTTAAAGAATTTTAGATTACATTTTTTCAAATTTTTCCCATTTCTAATTTCTATATTTTGAAATGATTTTGAAATCTCACAGTTATCAGTCTGGCCACTAGGCTTAAAACTGAGCTGAGACTTCCTGTCCTGTACAAATTACTTGCCAGCAGTGTCCTACTTATCAATGCAGGCAGGAGTGAAAGGTTACACCAGTATATAGATAAGACTAGGGATGAGCGAAGCGAACCATAATGAACCAGATTCGTTACCAACTTTGCAAAAAGTTTGGTTCGTCACCAAACCGAACTTTGAGAAAGTTCGTAACGAACCTAGTTAAAATAACAATAACAAAAAAAATCACAGAATAGACCAGGATACAAGGGATTATTACTTCTATAATCCCTTGTATCCTGGTTTTCTGTGAATATCAAGATGTGTGCCGTCACCCCTGTTAGGGTGAAACCTTAAATTAGTCTCCTCAGATATACCTGGGTGCTGCCTAATCAAAAATGTAATGTGACAGCTGTCTGTGAGTATCAACCAAGACACATGAAAGCAACTTCAGTGTTCAAGCTGATCTACTTTATTAAGTCAAAATCTCAGTTCATATCTTCACAATGAAGGTTCAAAAAATAGGAGAACCCTGTTAAGCCGCAAAAAAAAAAAAAAAAAAACAGTCCAAAAAAAGTCCCATCACTGTCCCCGAAAAAAAAAGTCCCATCAGCTGCCCCATCACTGCACAGTTGTGTAGAAAAATGTTGGTGACTCATTGGGATTCTTGTTGTCCAAGACCGTGCACCCCAGTGCTGATGTCTGGTCTTTTAATTATGGGCAAGGGCAGTACATGTCTGTTACTGTCCATTGGGTCAACATTCCCCCAGAAGACCACCATAAAGTTAGCCTATTCTTTCCACTGTCACCTCCCCGGTGCTTTAGGGGGGCAGTTCTGCAAAAGTTTTGCCTCCACGAGCTTGCAACCATCTATCACTTTGACTGCAGTCCAACCTGCCCCAGTGTCTTACCAACGATGTCAGGCCCGGCGCTCTCAGGCTGTCCTTAATTTTGTGAGCCTGGGTGAACGGAGCCACAGGAGATTGTTGACCTTGGCTCAGCCATTCATATAACGGTGGGAAGTCTTGTAGCCCACAAAGGGAGGAACCTTTTCTCTGCAGTGCAGCAGGGAGGGCTGAGTCATACACCTTGTATGGCACATGTGATAAACCTAATAGTGCACAGGTTTCTGCAAACAAGTCCTGCCAATTGTTGATCCCTTTTGAGGACGCGACTCTGTTTGTGAGCAGGCATGACTATGGGATCAACAACATCATCCCACTAATCCCTGTTCTGGAAAGTGCGCTGAACAACATCATCAGCGAGGATTCCCAGGCCACCACTCCAAGGCTGAACATCCTCCTTCTCCGTCAATTGTCTGTTCTCAACCATACTGGCCTAGGTACAATCAAGTACTGCCTCCTCATCATCATCATCAAATAGTTTGTTCTCAACCATACTGGCCTGGGTACAATCAGGTACTGCCTCCTCCTCAAATAGTCTGTTCTCAACCATACTGGGCTGGGTGCAATCAAGTGGTGCCGCCTCATCCAATAGTCTCTTTTCAACCATACTGGGCTGGGTGCAATCAAGTGCTACTGCCTCCTCCTCCTCCATCAATTGTCTGTTCTCAACAATAATGGGTCCAATACAGTACTATTACTGCTGCTGGTTCCCTGTGTTCTGAAAAGTGCGCTGTACAACATGAGCGAGGATTCCCAGGCCACCACTCCAAGGCTGAACATCCTCCTTCTCCGTCAATTGTCTGTTCTCAACCATACTGGCCTGGGTACAATCAAGTACTGCCTCCTCCTCATCATCATCATCAAATAGTCTGTTCTCAACCATACTGGCCTGGGTGCAATCAAGTGGTGCCGCCTCCTCCAATAGTCTCTTTTCAACCATACTAGGCTGGGTGCAATCAAGTGCTACTGCCTCCTCCTCCTCCGTCAAATGTCTGTTTTCCACCATACTGGGTCCAAGGAACTTTGTGTCCTATGTCCTGTGTAATCACTTACACCTTGGCTATTTTGTTTTTCACTATTTTTGCACTTTGATTTTTTTCCTCTTTTTTATTGTAATAGCAACTGCAACTAAACAAAACTATACCCTATCAGACTCCCAGTATTGTAGCTGCAATCATTTAGCCGTTATAGTAAGGTTCGTTTTAGGTTAGAATGAGAAATTTTAAAGGAGGTGGTGGAGCTCTCTATACTTTACTGCACCTGAGGTCAGAGGTCAACCCAGTACCATGGGCGAAAAAATGCAAGATAAGGAATACGTAGAAATGACCAATCCTCAAAGGTACTTGCCCAAATGGATATATTGTTAGATTAAAAAAAAATACAATGTAATTAGAATCAATACAATACATTCAATAAATACATATAATAAATACATATATATACACAGTTACCATAGGGCCCTAATGGTATAATAAATGCATTTAAAAGATAAAAACCAGGATAGAATATATCATGCGGAGCTTAGTGTGGCTCCTAAATTATGGTATCTCAAATAAAGGAAAGAAAAAAAGGGGGGGTTCATATGTTGCACCTCTCACTAGACCAATTGGCATTGATGATGTTATCGTAATATTCTGCGACCTGTGGTACGCCAGAGATGTTGTCGGTGATATGTCCAAACAGGTAACGTTACTTGGAAAAGATCGCTGAGTACTCACTATTTGCGACCTGTAGTCCGCCTGTGGATTGCCAACTTAGAGCGCTGATTGTCCGCTATATGTGACCTGTAATACGCCCGCGGTATCCACTGTAGAGCACCGTCCTGGGTCTCCGATCTCAGGTATAGTTGTCTATTTACTTATGCCGCTTCTAATGCCGGGAGCGCCGGCTGGAGAGTGGCGTCTTCTCCGCTCGCGGTGTTGTAGTGAGACCTGATCGTAGCAATCCAACGCGGAAACTCAGCTGTCAACCAGCGTACCGTGGCAGTATACGGTAAATGTCGTAACCTGTAGTTTGGCCAAATCTCAATGCTCAGGGTCAGAGATGGTGCACTATCGGTACCAAGAAGAGTAGCTATACGCGTTTCAAGGCAACCAGGGCCTCTTCATCAGTAGCTTATACAGACTCTGCGGTTGTAGTCCGTTTTGTATCATTGTGAGAGAGAGAGAGTGAAAGTTAGAGTCTTAGGTTATTTCCAAAATACGGAATGTCCGATATGAATCGGATCGCTATTGCTAGATTACATAGTTGTATAGGCGAGAAATGACGTATCAAGAGATGCCGTGTTAAAAAATGCATGATGTGTACAGGTACTTATCCTTAGTATTTGGATCTTAATAGAGAATGTGCTGATAAGGAGATATATAGAATGGATATATAAAAGTGGTCATTAGGTCCATCACAACACTTGAAATATGGGTAGGAAACAGAAAAAAATTTTAATATAAAAATAAAAATAAAAATAATGAAATTAAAAATAAAAATAAAATAAGAATAAGAATAAAAATAAAAATAAAACTAAAAATACAAATAAAAATAAAAATAAAAATAAAATATGGAAATAAAAATAAAATGAAGAGGTAAAAAACACATATGATGTTGAAGGTAGTGTAACTAAAACGGGAGGGAGGGCATGTATCACAGGGCACATGGCCAGGCTGATAATTAAACAGCCAGCTGGCCATTACCATGGGAGACATGCCCCCTCTCTAAGAGAAATGGGGAAGGTATAAAGATTTAGAGGAAACCAAATATTTCTAACTCTGCATTGAGTCCCTTGGGTTGTATAGATTCAAACTCATAGATCTTTCGAGATTCAGCTCTCGACATTTGTGTGATCAAATCTCCCCCCCTCCAATTCTTCTTTACACTTAGTAGGGCTGTAAATGTCAGTTGTCTTGGATCCCCTGAGTGGTGTTCGGAAAAATGTGCCGATAGGGGGTGTGTCATATTGCGTTTACGTATATTATATAGATGTTCAGCAATTCTAACTTTCATTTGACGTTTAGTTCTGCCTATATACTGTTTCTTACAGCTACATTCTATAAGATAAATGACTCCCTTTGTGGCACATGTCAAAAATTCTGTAATTTCCCATTTGAAATTATTAACTGTAGATGTTACCGTTTGTATTTTCCCTCTGGAGTTGGTGGTTTTACAATTGCTACATGTCCCACATTTATGGAAGCCTTTGCTGGTTAACCAGTTAGTTGTAATTGTGTTCCTGTGGGGATTTCTGATTGTTGGTGCTATCTGAATTCCTAGATTCGGTGCTCTTAAGTAGACTATTGGAGGTCTGTTAGGTATAAGGTGTCCTATGAGTTTGTCTTCCTGAATTAGATGCCAGTTATTGTACAAGATGGATTCAACTTTTCTATGGTCTTTATTGAAGGGTATGATGATTTTAGATGTATTATTGATGGAAGTGTCTTTTATAGATGGTTGAAAGAATTGTTCCCTATCTAGCTGACATACTGTATCTAATGATTTAGTTAGCAGATCTCTTGGATATTTCTTCTCTAAAAATTTATTAGTTAGTACGTTAGCTTCTTTTTCAAATTGTTCTGTCTGGGTACAATTCCTCTTTAAACGACGGTATTGGCTGATGGGGATGTTAAGAAGCCATCTTGGCAGATGGCAGCTTGAGAATAAAATAAAACTATTTTTTGATGTGGGTTTGTGATATGTACTACATGATAATTTTGGAAATTGAACAGAAATAAGGATATCCAGGAATTCAACCTGGCTTCGGCTCATCGATGCAGTGAGTATGATGTTATAGATGTTGGTATTTAGAGCTGATATGAAGGATTCGAGGTCGGCCATAGACCCGCGCCAAATTAGTAGGATGTCATCAATGTATCTGCGCCAGAGCACCAGACTCGCGCCTAGGTGGGGTGTGATGGTTGACTCCTCCCACTTGGCCATGAATAGGTTGGCATAACTTGGCGCGAATCTGGTGCCCATGGCGGTACCAGTGGTCTGCAGGTAATGGTCGCCCTCGAAATAAAAATAATTGTGAGTTAAGATAAATTGGATTGATTGTAATATGAAATCTATGACCCTGAGCATTGAGATTTGGCCAAACTACAGGTTACGACATTTACCGTATACTGCCACGGTACGCTGGTTGACAGCTGAGTTTCCGCGTTGGATTGCTACGATCAGGTCTCACTACAACACCGCGAGCGGAGAAGACGCCACTCTCCAGCCGGCGCTCCCGGCATTAGAAGCGGCATAAGTAAATAGACAACTATACCTGAGATCGGAGACCCAGGACGGTGCTCTACAGTGGATACCGCGGGCGTATTACAGGTCACATATAGCGGACAATCAGCGCTCTAAGTTGGCGATCCACAGGCGGACTACAGGTCGCAAATAGTGAGTACTCAGCGATCTTTTCCAAGTAACGTTACCTGTTTGGACATATCACCGACAACATCTCTGGCGTACCACAGGTCGCAGAATATTACGATAACATCATCAATGCCAATTGGTCTAGTGAGAGGTGCAACATATGAACCCCCCCTTTTTTTCTTTCCTTTATTTGAGATACCATAATTTAGGAGCCACACTAAGCTCCGCATGATATATTCTATCCTGGTTTTTATCTTTTAAATGCATTTATTATACCATTAGGGCCCTATGGTAACTGTGTATATATATGTATTTATTATATGTATTTATTGAATGTATTGTATTGATTCTAATTACATTGTATTTTTTTTAATCTAACAATATATCCATTTGGGCAAGTACCTTTGAGGATTGGTCATTTCTACGTATTCGTTTTAGGTTAGGTTCGTACGAATCCGAACTTCACGAAAGTTTGCTGGATCGAACCGAGGCGAACTTTTCAAAAGTTCGCTAAAACAGTTCAGAAAATATCGTTACAATATCGGGCTGCATCCACCTTCTCCAGGCAGCTGGATTCAAATGCTGATCACTTGGTTTCGCGCAAGCCCTATGTTTCAGCAGGTTTGCTCATCTCTTATATACGTAGTGTGAACATAGCCGTATCCTAGTCAGCTATAGCCTCATAGCTGTGTGTCTTGTCAGTCCATAGTAAGACTCTGTTCCACTTACCCCCACTTACTGGGAGCAGTATATGATCAAGTGGTTGATCTTTTTATCATTGCCTTTTTAGTGATTCATTTCATTTTTTGAATATATTTTTTCACTACCTTGGTCTGCAGTTTTTTATATGATATTCATTATTTGGGACATTTTTGATATTATTATAAAATTATTGTATTACATAATTTTTGTGTAATAATATAAGCATTTGCTTTATGGTCATTGAGAAACCTTTATAGACAGCTCTCAGTACCATCATTTTGGTTGGAGGGGTGTGGTTGCACATTGAACCCTATGAGGTTGTGTGCTTGTTATATGGATGGTTTTAGTGTTTTTTAATGTCTGTAGTCAGTAGTTGTGCTAAATAAAATTCATTTGTGTATATTTTTGGTCATTAGGATAACAACTGTATGTAAATATCAGCTGTAGCATTCAAGGCTCACCTTGCTGGGTTGTGCTCATTCACAACCACCATATAGCATATGGATATGGTCAACAGCCAGTGTCAGACCGGCCCACCAGAGGACCAGAGAATCCTCCGGTGGGCCCCCAGCTATAGAACCTGCATTAACACTGACTGACATGTCGTTTCTCACTGGTTCTTCAATGGTGGGCCCCCAGGATCCTTTTCTCTGGTGGGCCCCAGATACTCCAGTCTGACACTGTCAACAGCCGTGGCTTCACAGTGCTATACCGACCAGCCGGGGGTATGTAGTGAAAATCCAAATCACCAAAAAGAATGCTAGCTGTCAGCGCAGCCTCTATAATCCAAGGAGTTTATTTAAAAGTCTAAACGTATAACGCGTTTCAAGGCCCTTGCCTTTTCTCCAGATAAAATGGACAGAGAATGAATAGATATCTTCAGACATAGTGTACATAAAGCTGCAAATACGGAAGGTAACCTTGATCCCCTTATGCATGTAAAAAACACAATGAATTTCAAGCATTTTTTATCACAATTTTTCTGTTCATTACATTTGCAGCATGGCTTTTATTTTCTATTGTTTTTCAAGGCTATGGGTAATTCTCCAGAAGTCATTCCTAGAGGATGCTGCACTAACAAAAAATGCACCAAAAGGCCATAAGAACACCACAAACAAAAACATTCCTTGTAGAATGTTTTTTGTTTAATATTTCACTTACAGCGGGGGGGGATTAGGACGAGAAAAAGAACAATGAAATGCAGTATTTTGTTTGAAAAATCCTGACTAAAATACTGAACAAAAATACAGTGTGGGTTGTTTCTTCTTTCTTTTTTTAGGCCACACAGTATTTTTGCTCAGTATTTTGCAACAAAAACCAGGAGTGGATTGAAAACACAGAAAGGCTCTGTTCACACACTGTTGAAATTGAGTGGATGGCCGCCATTTAATGGCAAATAATGGACATTGTTTTAAAACAACAATTATTTGCCAATAAATGGCGGCTATCCGCTTAATTTCAACAGTGTGTGAACATAGCCTTTCTGTGTTTTTAATCCACTCCTGGTTTTTGTTGCAAAATACCAAAATACTGACCCAAAATACTGTGTGGGAACATAGCCTAAAAAAAAAAGAAGAAACAACCCTTAGGCTATGTTTACACACAGGCTTTTTGCTCAGATTTTGGTCAGGATTTTTCAAACAAAATACTGAGCAAAAATATATTGTGTGAACAAAGCCTTAGGCTATGTTCACATGTTTTTTAAGTGAACAAAATATTATTATCATTGATGGCTACTGTCCTTGAATATTACTATCATTGATGGCTACTGTTACTTAAAAAAATGCTGTGTGAACATAGCCATAAAGTTATCCGACATGTCAAAAGTTACTGATCGCATCAGGTCTCATTGCTGAGATACAATCGCTCAACTCCCTGGCCAGCTGAAGATCCAACTCTTTCGCTTTGTAGACGACATTGAAGCAAAAGAGTCAAATTTTTAATCGTCAACTGCCACGCTCTCTCCTCAGCTGTATGTCAGGATTGCAACAGGACTCAGCAGTGAGACCTGGTGCAATCAACAACTTTTGATATGTCTATAAAAATATTATAAATGAAAATAACGCTTTCAACTACTACAATATTAAAAGTTGGATGACAACCTAAGATACAACATCTACATATATATATTCACCAGAAACAGGCACAGACAAATACACACATATATATTTGTACAGAACATATGTGAGTGCACACTTTAGCTTTCTCATCATATTCACAGTAGTTATGTTCTTCTATCTCTGTAACTGCAACTGGGAGCTGACAATGACTGTAATAATAGCTCTAGCACCATCTACTTCTGGACCTTCCACTTTAGACATAGGAAAGGAAGTGTTTTCTGTTAGTTTGCTCCTATTAAGAATACAATATTGTATGACTAACAAGCAGCAATTTGAATGCTTACCTGCTCTTCTGCTCTTGCCGGTACAGGTTGTCTACAATAATCCAGATATGTTACATATATGAAGAGTGAATGTGCTCAGGGTGCACCGGACATGTCTTGCAGGAAATCTCTAGCTGCCTTTAATAGTGCTGCTAACACCATCATGTTTGTAATGTACTTCCTGAAGTCATTTACCAAAGCAAAGAAGAAGTTTTTCAGAACTACTGCATGCTAAAAATAGTATATAACATCACATGAACTTCTGATGAAAAATGCATGCAATGTATCTAAACATGTGTAACTGCATTGTAAGCATAAGTCCACTCCTTAGGATATTATGGATTTAGCTGCTACATCTGTAACAGTACTGCAACTGCAATGGGGAAAGATCTGATGTTAAACCCTGCTGGAATGCTTTTTAATACCCTTCAATTGGATTTTAATAACTTTATTCATTAGACTATGCTGTTCCTTAATGTTCTCCTCCATGTGCCAAAAATTAGCCAGAATTGGGACATGAAAAAAGAGCCTGTGGAGCCTCATTTAAGAGTTTCAAAACACAGGACTAGCCAAATATCCCTCCGGGAAGGACTTAGCCAAGGGGCGGCTCCTGTAGGGTAACCACCAAAAATAAGTGGCCCTATAAGTCAATGTAATGATAAGGGAAAAACCAAGGCCAGGTATCCATCCACAGACAGCTGTTTCGGGGTGTTGCCCCTCATCAGTGTGGAGCAGGATTCTGGCTAGGTGGGAGCAATGGCTAGTAGAGCCATATGGGAAACAGATCACTGACCTCAGGGAGACCAGCCAAAGATAACACTGTTGGCTGCTGGTTAAAGTGCTAAATACAGAGAATTCCTAGGTGCATTGCTCCCTGGGAAATACAAATACGCAAAAAAAAAGCCAGTGGAGCCTTATGTAAAACACAAGACTAGTCAGATATCCCTCTGGGAAGGGCCCAGCCAAGAGGTGGCTACTGTAGGGAAACCACCCAAACCACCATATTAAGTGGCCCTATAAGTTAATTAAAAATTCGGACATGGCGTGGCACAAAGTGAAAAAACTCGATTCTTTTACTAATTCCTGTAAAAATTCAATTTCTGCTCACACTTTGGCCCTGAAGAAGGTTACCATGTATAAAGAAACACTATAAAATTACAATACATTGTTCGTGGGCAAATATCACTAAATAATCTAAAAATACAACAGCGTTTTAGTACAGCGCAAAGATTTAAAGGGGTTATCCAGCGCTACAAAAACATGCCCACTTTTCCCCCTCTCTTGTCTCCAGATTGGGAGGGGTTTCAAACTCAGTTCCATTGAAGTAAATGGAGCTTAATTGCAAACACCACCTGAACTGGAGACAAGAGAGGGGGAAAGTGGCCATGTTTTTGTAGCGCTGGATAACCCCTTTAAATTCAAAGCTTTCGGTATCATAAGGATACATGATGCTGCATTCCAGTCCATACTACATCTTCTGTGCATGGACCGTATTCACTGGATGTGTGAATGCCCCCTGTCTCTGGACTAACCACCAATATTTAGGTGCACATTTTTCTGCCAACTAGGCGTTCAACTAAACTTGAATTATAGATGGGTTACATTTATCACACAGCGTGCACCATATCAATAAATCAGTTGCATTTGTACACTTCCTAAATTTACACTGTTTACTCTACACGTGGCAGTCCCATACGGTGAGTGGCCAGTCAGCTTAGAGACCTACTCTGAAGCTACAGCAGCAGCTCCGGGAAGCGAGCAGAGGGCAGAAGAACACAGTGACCGCGGACAGGTAAGTTATACAGTTTAAGGGCAAGGTCTGCACCGACATCACTAACGATGTCCGTGCAGCCCTTGCGAAGCAATTATCAAGACGTGTAATAGGCTCGGTAAGCGAGCACTGATCTAGCAGATCATTGCTCGCTTACAGGAGGCATCAGAACCTGTAATAGGACCCTAACAGGTCTGTGAGAGCTGGAATTCTTGCTGTTTGGTAGGTGGTCAAATACTTACTTCAGGCAATAAATTTTTAATTAATTATTTCAAAATCATACTTTTTTATATAGATTCTGTCTCTCACAGTTGAAGTGTACCTAAGATAAAAATTACCAAGAAAAAATATGCAGGAGACAGCACCTCAAAAAAAAGTGAGGAGTTTATTCACACCAATGCAACGTTTCAGCAAATTTGCAGCCTTTCTCAAGCAGTGACAGAAACACAGTGAATCAGCTCAGTATAAATGTGGTCAAACAATGATGCAAGTGATTAATCAATTAACAATCAATTTCTTAAATCATAGTAAAATACAGTGAATATAGGGTATTCAGGTCATACAAACAACAGTGACATACTTAATGAACGTGTTCAGCACAATAATTGTGTGATACAAAGTGCCGATTCTGGCCAATTCATGTACAACTAAAATAATGATGAACCCAGTGTCGCATGAGAAATCGGCCCTGGAGAAGTTAATGAAGAACAAATCTATCACCATCAAATCCGCCGACAAAGGCGGGGCGGTGGTGATAATGAATACATTTGACTATGTAGAAGAAATGCTGAGACAGCTAGGAGACCAACTGGTGTATGAGAAACTTGACAGTGACCCAAAATTCAGATTAAAACATATGGTTGACACATTAATAGAGGAGGCTTATACCCTGAACATCATTGACTCAGCCCTTAGAGATTTTCTGATTGTCAAACATCCTATCACTCCAGTTCTATATGGCCTCCCAAAAATTCACAAAGGCTTGGAAAAACCGCCCGCACGGCCCATAGTCTCTGGTATGGGATCCATCTTCAATCCATTAGCACAGTACTTAGACAAAATTCTCCGCCCCTATGCGACATCGGCCAAATCTTACATTAGAGATACAGCAGACTTCCTCAATAAGTTGGACTCCATCCACATACCTCTAGACTGTATTTTAGTTTCATTCGATGTAAAAGATTTATACACATCTATTAACCATGCGAGAGGGTTGGAGGTTATCCGTAGGATCTTGGTTGATAGTGATTACACATCGTATGCCATTGATTTTATGATGCATTTGTTGGAAATCATACTCACTGAAAATTATTTTTTGTTTCAAGACACGTTTTATGTCCAGAGGAAGGGCACGGCCATGGGCTCCAATGTTGCGCCAACGTATGCCAACATCTTCATGGCAGCATTGGAGAAGTCTCATGTATATGCCTGCCACCACTTCAGCCATGTGCTGGAGTGGTGGAGGTATATTGATGACATATTTGTTATCTGTCCGGGTTCGGAGGATGAACTGACGGACTTCTTCCGGTTCCTGAACCAGATGGACGAGGACATTAAATTTACCAGAGAGTTTTCCCACACCTTGGGAACAAGGGTTTATAAACGAGACAACAGACTACACACTGAGTTGTACAGCAAACCAACTGACCGTAATAAACTACTCCGATATGAAAGTTTTCACCCTAGAACCATGATCAATTCTTTCCCCTACAGTCAGCTCTTACGGGTGAGACGAATTGTAGAGGATCCAATCAAGTGTGAGGAACAGTTGGATGACATGTGTAGAAAATTTACACAAACAGGTTATCTAAAGAGATTGGTACACCAACAGAGGATAAAAGCTCCCATTCCAGACTCGACTTACTTACACCACAGACTAGACAAACATCACCTGCAAGAATGGCGTTCGTGTCCACGTTTGGTACCCATAGTCAACGGGTTGCATACATTTTACGCAGAGAATGGCAAACTTTAACTAGGGCCTACCCCGAAATTCCCGAGTTTAATGTACCTCCAATTATGGCATATCGACGTCCCAGAAACTTGAAAGACTGTAAAAGCTGATCTAGGACCATCAACTAGCTTAGGACAGACGTTCTTGGGAAATCCCCGCACAGGCTGTTTTCCTTGCCTAAGTTGCGGGAATTGCAGCCTCATGCTTAAGAGTGACTTTTTTGTTCACCCTGGCACGGGACAGCGGTTCCGCATAAAAAAGCACTTAACCTGTCGATCAGACTTTGTAGTCTATGTACTGACCTTCCCCTGTAGAAAAGTCTATGTAGGGGAAACCACGGGTCAATGCAGACTCCGTATCAACCAACACAAGTCCACAATTAGAACCCAAAAAATAGAACTTCCTGTTCCTAAGCATTTCTCTGAATGTGGCCACTCAGTGAATGATTTACGTTTTGCCATTTTTGACCAAATCAGTAAACCAAGAAGAGGTGGGGATCGACAGGCCAGACTCAAAAGATGTGAGTTGGAGTGGATTTAAAAGTTAAATGCCCTCTCGCCCATGGGAATGAATGTGGACTTCAAAATCACACCAGCTATGAGGTCTTGAAGGTGCCTCTAATTATTTTAGCCGATGTGTTCTCTATTTTCCTTTTCTCCCCTTTTTTTCTTCTTCTTTGAATTTCCTTTTTCTTTCCCCTGCTCTATTCCGTGATATGATTACTGATGGAAACACATTTTTCACTGATTATTTTTACTCATCTATCTTATACTTTGGCATTCCAAATATAATTTTTGAATAGATAATTCTTTACTGATGTTTTGGTTCATGATTTCATGAGATTTATGACCTCTCTCTGGCTTCTTTTCGGAATTTCTGATGTGGATGAATTCCTCTACGAGGGAAGGCTACACTTGCTTCAGGAACCATTAAAGGGAACATTTTTTCATCTATTTTTGCCATCTTTAGTCTGGCGCGAACTTGGTCATTTTTTGGTAGGGACTGGATGGATTTAATGGGCAATTTTATGACAACAATAAAGGTTCTAATTATATTGCTAGTCTCCAATGCTGTAATTTAGAGTCACTTTTGTCTATCCCTTTCTTAACTGGGTCAACTTGAGTGGGCCAGTGTCTGTAGGGGTCAACAAGTGGGGACTGAAAGGCTGAGCCACCCTACTAACCTGGACTCCTTGTGGTTACGGGTAGTCTGGGGGTGTGCCCCGTGACATGATCACATTGATGCCCTTGGCACCTCTAGTGGTTAACGACCGGGGGGTGGAATTCGCCCAGTATGTCCCCCCACACCCCGTTTGACATGCTATTTGACAATGCGAACACTCAGATCCAGGACCGTTGTATATTAACTCTATGAAGCATTTAGCTTTAAGTATTTGGTTGGCAACTTAAGCCCTTAGGTTTAATATTTCTTTTATTTTAAAGCCTTTATTTTAAGCCCTTAGATTTACAATTTCCTTTACCATAATTCATGTCCTCCATCTCCCTTCCCTTTTTTACTTTTATTTGTGGTGGCAATTGTTGCCTGATACACTGTGGGCTATTTTCCCTTAACCAAGATGGCGTTCTGTGTCGTGGTGGGGGCGTGGACGCCCTCCGCTGTCCGGGCTCCCACAATGCGCATGCTGAGATTCACTAATGGTCACGTGATGGTCACATGAGCGGAGGAAGTGATCACATTATGTGTCTCTCGTCCTGGCGGTCGCGGCGTGTGGTGCCTGGCGGTGGGGGACGCTGGCGCCATCTACTGCCGTCACCAAGTTCCCGGTACCTGCTTTCATGTATGAATTAACCCTCGTGGTCTGTGTTTGTTTATGTTTGTTCATTATGATTATTAGATACACATGCGACACTGGGTTTATCATTATTTTAGTTGTACATGAATTGGCCAGAATCGTCACTTTGTATCACACAATTATTGTGCTGAACACGTTCATTAAGTATGTCACTGTTGTTTGTATGACCTGAATACCCTATATTCACTGTATTTTACTATGATATAAGAAATTGATTGTTAATTGATTAATCACTTACATCACTGTTTGACCACATTTATACTGAGCTGATTCACTGTGTTTCTGTCACTGCTTGAGAAAGGCTGTAAATTTGCCGAAATGTTGCATTGGTGTGAATAAACTCCTCACTTTTTTTTGAGGTGCTGTCTCCTGGTCCCTGGTCCGGTAAGCTGAGGCGTGCACCTACTGCATATTTAATGCTCCACTAAGTTTGATCTTTGTATACCTGTGCTGCTGGACATTTTTCTTTTGTTTTAAGATAAAATTACACACCTCTCCATTCTTTATTGATGGGAAAACTTGCAAAATCGTCAGTTTCTCAAATACTTATTGTCCACACAGTATATACCTTTTTTGGGACATTTAGGGGAAAAAAAGCTGTGCTTACAGTATGCTGCCTCGTGACGAACAATTCCGCAAACAGAGGAATAGCATGTGCAGCAGCTTGTGCTGTGTGGAGAGAGTCGGCTGTGTAGAACAATGTTCTGTAGAAGCTTGGGCGGGGATATGGCAGGAGTGCTGGGGGAAGGGAGTTAGCAGAGTGGGAGAGCTATGATAATCAGCTTAGATATAGCAATGCATTCTGGGAAAGTACTGAGTTGCTGCTCAACCAGGAGGCACGATGATTATCTAACATATAAAAAGACCCACAAAAAGATTTTTGGTGTTTCAGACAAGGAAGGTAATACAGATTTTTTTTATTTTATTTTACTTGACGTTGGAATACCCCTTTAAGTAGCTGAGAATCCAGGTTTGGGAAACTACCACACAATGACAATAAAATGCAATTTCCTGCTGCCGGAGTGCATCTCTAGATTTTTATTGCCTGATAAGCTGTTGATAATAGGAGAGCACTGGGAAACTGATAGTTTCATGTTGTACCAGGCAAAAAGCCAAATTCCTTCTCTGATAGGTAAGATTCCTCTTAGCATTCCCAATACACAGTAGAAAACAGTCAAAGTGAAATTGAATTTAGAGAAGAAATATTTTCCCATTTCAGCTAGTCAGTTTTATTTAACCCCATGCACTTCAGGGATTTCACAAGAACGAATCACATCTTATATTTATTTTAAAGCAGATAATGATATTTTATATCCATATAGAAGGTATAGTGGAATATGCATTCCCAATACAATCATATTCTGCTTTATATTTAAAGGGAATGCATGAATTTGCTGCTTTCTCAGACATAGATGTCAGCAGAGAGCACTGTGTCAGACTAAAGAGAATACACCGCTTCCTGAAGGACATACAGCAGCTGATAAGTATGGAAAGACTTGAGATTTTTAAATAGAAGTGAATTACAAATCAACATAACTTTCTTAAACCAGTTGATTTAAAAGAAAAAGATTTTCACTGGACAACCCCTTTAATATACATCATCATGCTACTTCAAAGAAAACCTTTCATAAGAAAAATCTGTATTGGGATCAGAGCTGTTAAGACATAATAATTCAGAAATCATTACAGCAGACACTAGAGGGAACATAGCCGAAATAATACATCTGCTAATTTACCCTTCAAGAAGAAAACATCCTTCTTGACAAATCTGTCAATGTCAATGAATTCCCAGCACAGCGCACTTCACATTTTTTTTATTTGTTTGGTTTGTTTGTTGAAGTTCCTTGACATAATTTTATGTAATTTCTTTGAGTTCGGCATCAAGCGTTACAGTATTAGAATTAATTCTATTCACAATGTAAGCAAAGTAAAAACAAATCTCTACAAAGTGTTTATTTATTGCAATTAGGAAACCCCTTCTAGCTATTTATTGTACATTAACATAGTGTTTGCATTCTTTTTTTTTTTAGGACACATAATGACTAGAGATGAATGCAATTCGAACATGCTTGTGTCTGACCAGTCGGTATTTGAGTATCGGTAGCTGAAGAAGTTGGATGCAGCCATAGGGAGTTCTGGAAAACATGAACACAGTCTATGTGTCAGGTCTGGACTCAGAAATACAGGACTGGCCCTGCACTAGCACCTGCCCCGCTGTCTCTGCCTACCTACTACAACTGCCTTAGGTGGCAGTGGATAACTGGGCGACAGTCCCTAAGCTGAACAGGTGGAAACACAAAGACACGGACAGGAAAACCAACACAATGTATAGGAGTCAACATGCAGGGTTGGTATCAATTGGTCATCACTGTACAGAATCAGGAGTCAGAGGAAATAACAGGAAGCCAAAACCAGATTTAGGAAACCAGGGAATGCAATCAGGATAAACGCTAGCCTAGTTACTCTCACAATGAGGCTCCATCACAGGCACAGAGGGGAGTATACTTATGGAGGCTGGAGTCCCAGCCCCAGAGCGTGATTGGGGCTGAGACTCCAACCCCAGAACTCATACACAGGCTGACTGGCGGTGCCGACCACCAGTCAGTTAACATCAATATAGCACACCTGTGGCAATCGGCCGGGGGTGTTGAAGCCCCAGCAAGACCAAGGAACGCCCCTCAGTGGGCCCCTAGCAACCAGTCGTCCTGTCACTAGGGAAGCCATCAGCACGCTCCCTGCAACCAGCCAATCCGGTTGCCAGGGATGCCACGGGAGGCGGGCCATGCACTCCGGCGTCATCTGAAGCCAAGTGTGGCGGCTGCCTCCTGACACTATGGCCTTGAGCATGCTGGAGTTGCGTTCATCTATATTGGATACCATTGTTCTTCAAATAGGGAGATTGTTATGCTGAGGAAAATTCAGCTCTTTTGAAGACTGCAGGTTTTTCTACAGTATTTGGCCATGTTCAGACCTCGTATGAGATCTCTGAAAAGACCTCTTGTATGAGACCTCGTAAGAGGTCTCTGAAAAGATAATCCCGGCCGGTACTGCAGTACCGGCTTGATGGCTGGATGATCTTTGCAGCCGCAGAGTTCTGAAGCGGGCGCATCCGTGTGTGCCCGCGTCAGAACTCCCCACAGCACACTATGGAGCGTATGGCCGGAGCCGCTCACTCCACAGTGTGCAATGACAGGGTTTTCTGCCGTTATTCAATGGAGAAGGGATGCAGAAAACTGACATGTCAGTTTCTCGCTGCGCCACGAGAGATCCTGGCAGGAGTGTATACTATGTGTATACACTCCGGCCGGGATCCCATAGGGGGCAATATTACGTATATTTTCGTAATAACCACGGCCGTTCTTGCACTTGGCAACAACGGCCGTAGTTTTATGAAAATATACGCAGTGTGAACATAGCCTTTGTCTGTATTTTACTAATCCCCCTTTCATAAGTCTTCTATGGTCTGCTTCATATCCACCGCATGATGTCACAAACAAAGAACATTTCTGGAATCTAGGGCAAAGACTGAGGTCATAACAGGAAATTTGCCTTCCTAAAAAATTTCTCAACACCTTAGACCCTCTACATAGTAGTATATCTTAAAACTCTAGCTCTAAAAACTCCAAATAATACCATCACAGGAACCAAAAAATACAGAAGTGACTGAATAATACATTACAAAAAATAACCACACTTTTTACTGTCACATAGTTATTGAATAATACCACCATACATTGACAAAAGTTGTTACATTAGTGTTATTAAATAAATCCTACCATGACCAAATGTAAACCTTGAATGGGGAGCATTCTAAATGACCCAGTATAAGAGTGGGGTAACTATAAGGCACAAAACTGCCCTAGGCATACAAATCCTGTAATCTAGGTTCACATACAAGCTACAAAGGACAGTAATTTTGAGTTAAAATTAAAAAAACAGATTTTTAAAAAAGGCTGTGTTTTGCAAAACAGTTTGTAAATAATGAGCGCATTCCTTATTTGTAATTCACCGGACGTTATTCTATACTGTGTGTGCACTGCTGTTTAATTTTTCACTGACTTCAATGGAGTGCCCTATTATATTAAAAGAACAATTGGTCCCACAAAAAACAAGCCCTCATATGGCTCTTTTTCTATGTTGACATACAGTAAAATAATACCAAATTACATAATTACAAGGTAAAAATACAGTCTGAGCTGGGTTCACACTACATATATTTCAGTCAGTATTGTGGTCCTCATATTGCAACCAAAACCAGGAGTGGATTGAAAACACAGAAAGGATCTGTCCATACAATGTTTAAATTGAGTGGATGGCCGCCATATAATGGCAAATATTTGCTTGTATTTTAAAACAACGGCTGTTGTATTGAAATAATGGCCGTTATTTACTGTTATATGGCGGCCATCCACTCAATTTCAACATTGTGTGAACAGATCCTTTCTGTGTTTTCAATCCACTCCTGGTTTTGGTTGCAATATGAGGACCACAATACTGACTAAAATATACGTAGTGTGAACCCAGCCTTAAATGTAATTATGTGCTCCAATAAAGTCAATGGGAAATTGGCCAGCAGTGCACACACAGTATAGAATAACAGCGATGGTTGATTAACATGCTCGTTATTTACAAACTGTTCACACAAAAAATGGCATTTCCTTTTTACTTGTTTAGACATTATTTTATTTTTACTCAAAATGTTGACATATTTTGCTTTTGTTTTACTGTATGTGAATCCTCAATATGAAAAAACAAAAGTTATCTTACCTGTATACTTACCTTTATAAATCACTCCTACCATCATAATTAAGTCTGCATACAGTACATTAGAAACCAATCTAAATCTCTCATTACCTAAAGTGTACCTTTCGTTATACCTATCAAAAATTAAATCAACAGTAGATGTGATATAAAGCAAGTTTACCATATACATTCATTTTTTTTTATCATGCTGTAAAACAAAGCATACTTACCAGAAATCCAGGTCCAGTCTCCTGAAGGTAGATTTTTAGACTTGTGCTGGTTGGAAAAAAACAGACTAAACACAGGAATTTCAGCCAGTACAGAGAGTCACAGAACAATGTGTCTATCAGACACATGACTGCCTTCTCTCTGTGATTGATCAGATGGCCTGGGGAAAAACAGGACTTCCTGTTTTCTGACTCTTTGAGAAAAAAAGAGTCAGAAAGCAGGAAGTGTCATGTTCTACATGATAACTTAAAAAAATGAATATGAATTGCAAACTTGACTTTTGGTTTTGATTTTGAAAGTTATAATGACAGGTACACTTTAAGTCCCCTAAAAACCCAATTACTTTAGGGGAAACACATCGGACACGGAATAAAGCACATATTCTCAGATGGCTGCATAATGACTGTAGAAAATGTGTATTTATAGGAGGGATGCTATCCCTGTCAATGGCTATGTTCCAACTTCAGCAACATATGGGGGAACGTGGCCATCTTGTTAAATAGGCAGCCACTAATCTTGATCATGATCTTTATTAGCAGTCGTCCATTTAATGAGACGGCCTTGTTCCTCCCGATATGTTTTAGAAGTGGGAACATAGCCAATAAATGATTTACCTGCACACAAATAATTGCATTTTCTCACATCAAGTCCAGCCAGGGGCATAGACTGAACTCCACCACTAGAGGCATAGTATCTCCCTTACCTCCTTGGTCTCTGACCTTAACTATAGGGCAAGCCCTGCCTGGCACAGGGGATGCCCAAACCAAGCAGCTCTTTAGGGGTAGATAGGGTATTATAGAATATTACCTCCGTCCTACCTGACTGTCAATCAGATCTACCTTAACTATTCATAAATGCTACTTGTTCATCGCATGGTGATGATGGATATTTGTAGACTTGTAAATAATTTATATCACAAATAAACTATGTTTATCTACAGTCATGGCCAAAAGTTTTGAGAATGACACAAATATTATATTTTCACATGATCTGCTGCCCTCTGGTTTTTATGTGTGTTTGTCAGATGTTTTTTATCACATACAGAAATATAATTGAAATCATAATATGAGTAACAAAAGCTTATACTGACAGTTAGAATGAGTTATTGCAGAAAGTCAATATTTGCAGTGTTGACCTTGACCCTTCTTCTTCAGGACCTCTGCAATTCTCCCCGGCTGCTCTCAGTCAACTTCTGGACCAAATCCTGACTGATAGCAGTCCATTCTGGCACAATCAGTGCTTGCATTTTGTCAGAATTTGTTGGTTTTTGTTTGTCCACCCGTTTCTTGATGATTGACCACAAGTTCTCAATGGGATTAAGATCTGGGGAGTTTCCAGGCCATGGACCCAAAATCTCTATGTTTTGTTGCCTGAGCCATTTAGTTATCACCTTTGCTTTATGGCAAGGTGCTCCATCATGCTGGAAAAGTCATTGTTGATCGCCAAACTGCTCTTGGACGGTTGGGAGAAGTTGCTCTTGGAGGACATTCTGGTACCATTCTTTATTCATGCCTGTGTTTTTAGGCAAGACTGTGCGAGAGCGGATTCCCTTGGCTGAGAAGCAACCCCACACATGAATGGTTTCAGGATGCTTTACAGTTGGCATTAGGCCCCGTTCCCACTGAGCAAAATTAGCGGAATTCCGCGGCAGAATTGTCCGCCACGGAAAGCCGTTAGCCTCCCGCTCATAATGGGAGTCTATGGGAGATGCGCGCTTATGCTCTATCCGCGCTGAAGAATGAACATGTTCATTCTAGTTTTGCTCAGTGGGAACGGGGCCTTAGACAAGACTGGTGGTAGCGCTCACCTCGTCTTCTCGGAATAAGCTGTTTTCCAGATGTCCTAAACAATCGGAAAGGGGATTCATCAGAGAAAATGACTTTCCCCCAGTCCTCAGCAGTCCACTCCCTGTACCTTTTGCTGAATATCAGTCTGTCCCTGATGTTTTTTTCTGGAGAGAAGTGGCTTCTTTGCTGCCCTCCTTGAGACCAGGCCTTGCTCCAAGAGTCTCCACCTCACAGTGCCTGCAGATGCACTCACACCTGCCTGCTGCCATTCCTGAGCAAGCTCTGCACTGCTGGTAGCCTAATCCTGCAGCTGAAACACTTTTAAGAGACGGTCCTGGCGCTTGCTGGTTTTTCTTGGGCGCCCTGGAAGCTTTTTGGCAACAATGGAACCTTTCTCCTTGAAGTTCTTGATGATGCGATAGATTGTTGACTGAGGTGCAATCTTTCTAGCTTCGATACTGTTCCCTGTTAGGCCATTTTTGTGCAGTGCAATGATGACTGCATGTGTTTCTTTAGAGATAACCATGGTTAACAGAAGAGAAACAATTATGCCAAATCCAGCCTCCTTTTAAAGTGTCCAGTGGTGTCAGTCTTACTTAATCATGACAGATTGATCTCAAGCCCTGTCCTCATCAACACCCACACCTATGTTAATGGAGCAATCACTGAAACAATGTTAGCTGGTCCTTTTAAGGCAGGGCTGCAATGATGTTGAAATGTGTTTTGGGGGATAAAGTTCATATTCTAGGCAAATATTGACTTTATAAGTAAAGCTGTTAAGCTGATCACTCTTTATAACATTCTGGAGTATATGCAAATTGCCATTTTAAAAACTGAAGCAGTAGACTTTGTAAAAATTAATATTTGTATCATTCTCAAAACTTTTGGCCATGACTGTACACTTGGTAGTCAACCATTGTGTCATTTTCTGCATATAAAACAAGGAAGGAAACACAAACACACAAAATAAAAAACTGACTTGTCACTTAAGGGTTAATACAAAGCTTCCTGCTCTCTAATACAGCACATGATGCCTCCCCATGTACTCCCTTGCTACTTTGCACACTACCACACATTCATTCACCATTCAGATGAAAGTTACTATAAGCCGTTAATCTGTTGTGCAAACGTGTGATCTGTGACAAAGCCGCATTACAACTATACATGTCCTGCGGATGCAGATACAATTGAATTTGACAACTGTCTGTTCCAATAATGAATTAGGTGAGTCATACTAGCTGAGATACAGAGCTAAAGACTGTAGAAATTGCACTGTGGCAAATAAAAACTCAATTGGCAGTTGAGAAGTTAGGCTGTATAAGTAGATCACAGACTAAGCAGATCAATGCAATACAAACGCATTGCATTGGTATGTATCAGAAATGGAATGATTGGCCATACAAGTTCTAAGGGGGAGCAAAAAGAATGGAATATATAGATATATAAATATATAGACAGATATATCCCCTTTACCATTTTCAAAATTGATTTAAAAAAAGAAACCTGTTTGGTATTGCCACATACAGAACTGTTTGAACTTTTAACATTATTGCTCACTTATGGTGGAAAAAAAATTACCAGATGTCAGAGTTGCATTGCTCTGTAGACTGAACAATAAAGTTACACAGAATAAAGATAACAAGTCAGTTTTACCATGAACAGCAAGAGAAAACCCCCCACAAAAGTCTTCCAGTGCTTATCAGCTGCTGTATGTCCTGCAGAAAGTGGTAAATTCTTTCCAGTCTGACACGGTGCTCTCTGCTGACACCTCTGTCCATGTCAGGAACTGTCCACAGCAGAAGGGGGTTTGCTTCTGCTCTGGATAAAGCAACGGAGGTGGCAGCAGTATCAGACAAAACTCAACTACCTGCAGAACATTCAGCAGCTGATAAGTACTGGACTTGAGCTTTTTTTTAATAAATAATTTAAAAATAAAGTTAAGATAAAATGTAAAAAATTAGTAAACAAAAACACATCACAAAAAGACAGTACTGTATCTAAATTACTTAAAAAAATACTAGGTTATACATTCACTTTAAATTGTACAGTTATTATAATTGTTGCAAAAACAACTCTGTAAGTGATAGAGGACAGGACTTTGCAGTGATAATGATTTACTTTTACCTTAAAATATGCATTTCCATCTTGGCTTCTATTTAAATATATTATCATAAAATGTGGATATTTTTACCACAAATAATACGATTAATAATAATATTAGTATGATCATAAAAATAGAAACGATATGTAGATATTCTAATAGTAGCCAAGACCGTTTACAATTTATCAAGAAAGTAAATCAGAACACATGATCATTATGGAACCTGCCATATTTAATACCCCTGACAGATCTAACAGGATAAACTGACATCAGTCACTGGGGAGCCAGCATAACACAATGGGAAAGAAAGAGAAGAATTTCATGTATGCTTCTGAAACTGCTCTGACCTGTTGTGGCGTCGACTATAAGAACATAACCATGGATCATACATGTGCTATCTAGATGCTTGATAAGATTAAGAATTGGGGAACTTGGAGGCCAATTCAACACCATGAAGTCTACATGACCCTCAAAGCATTTCTGAACAATTAGCTTAAAAGGTCCCTCCATCTTACAGTCTTAGGCCATGTGCACACTATGTATAACACTGGCCGTTCTGTGACCTGGCCGGATCACAGAACAGCTGGTACTGCACTTCACTTCTGCTGAATTCAGATGTGGGTGCGCCCACATCCGAATTCCCCGCTGCACACAATCGAGCGTGTGGCCAGAGCCGCACGCTCCATTGTGTGAAATGACAGGTTCTCTGCAGGCGCTATTCAATGAATAGCGGCCACAGAAAACTAACATGTCAGTTTTTTGAATGGCTGCTAGCAATCCCGGCCAGAGCGTATACTATGGGGGAGATTTATCAAACATGGTGTAAAGTGAAACTGGCTCAGTTGCCCCTAGCAACCAATCAGATTCCACCTTTTATTTTCTAAAGAGTCTGTGAGAAATGAAAGGTGGAATCTGATTGGTTGCTAGGGGCAACTGAGCCAGTTTCACTTTACACCATGTTTGATAAATCTCCCCTTATGTGTATATGCTACGGCCGGGATTCCCTCTAGCTGCAGCACTACGTAAGTTAAGTTTTAATCACAGCCTTGTTGCAAATCGGCAACAACGGCCGTGATTTATGCAGTAGGTGGAGGCGCTTCATTGTAGCATTCTTCTCTTGATCAGAGATCCAATTCATAATGCAACCCTTTACACAATCTACGTGGTACCTTACGGGAGATATGAAGGGATCTCTAGGTACCCTAAAATTCCAACGACCGGGAAGTGAACCCTAATTGATCTCTTTGCCTAACTCCATCTCCTCCCTCCCTCCGGTCTCCCTCCGGTACGCTCATCCTATTACTGGCTATTTAACGACTATACTGGTAGGGCAGGGTAATACCACCCTCATGCTAACTCTTTTGCCTTGGTTGATTGTAGCCTTTACTAATGGGCCTCCAGGGTACTCGCACATGGGAATGCTGTTGTTAAGTTTGGATTTTTTTTCCTTTTTTTCTGTTTTTCTCTTTTATTTTTGTTTTGTATATGGTTAATTGTGATCCTATAGCATTTGTTCGCTATAGGCTATTTGGCTGAGAGGTCCCGGCAGGGATGTGCTTTTGTTATGTACCTAAATCAGTCATGCTCGTACATTATGACACTTGGGTTCTTGTACAATATTTTGTATACCTCACTACTGTTCCTGATTTGCCCCTGAATGATATCTAATTGGCATTTACTCAGCCTGTCTTCTAAGATGTACCACTGTAAACTTTGAATAAAATATTATTTAAAAAAAAAATAAAAAAAATTATTCGCAAATGGCCCCTTTCCGCCGAAAAATACGCATTTTTAGCTTAATAAATGTCCCCCTTAAAGTCTGAAAAAATTCAATGGACTCTACACAAAACCTGTACTGGAGGGAGAATGAATAGCCCACTGCCAATCATAAGACCCAGGCACAGAAGAACATATTTTCCAAAGTGACCAAATCTAGCTGGACTTTCTAGACCTCCCGATTCCCCACCCGATATACAGTACCTTTTCACCAGTATTTCTCCTGCTCCAAGTAAAAAATATATATATATATCATTTTCCTGTTACCGATTCCAAATTTACACATCTGCATAGCTGAAGTAAATTGTAAAGTGAATTATGGATTTATGGTCCTATTCATTTTCAGAAAAATGTTATCTATACTATCCTATATATCTTTTATTCTTCTTTGATTCTTCTTTTATTCTTCTTTGAAACAATGTTCTAAGATAAACTCCACCATTAGGTATAGGGTAGACTTGTGTACATGGAATCTCAACCCAACTTTTGTAAACCACCGTTGACAGGGAGGTATCACTCCCTCATTACTGTCTGTAAGATGCTGATAGGCCTGTGTAAATGTAACAGGGCCAGGATTGGATTACCAGCAATTAATAACCTATTCTGATATTCCCGTGTAGAAAGCAGCAGTACATCACATGCATATCAATGAGGAGACTGCTGTCATAACTAAATAGGCCATAATCTAGCGCTCACCTTGGGGAGCCAATGCCCTTTCCTACTTTATTTCCCTAAGGTGGTATTCTGTTTTTTTTTCCATCTGTCTGCCTTCTTAAAGTTTCTGTATTTCAACACGGATATCACTGTAAAAATTGCATTCTATTATGTAATTTAGTTCAAATGTTCTGATAATATCATGTTAACTCTTGTTGTCACTTATATCTGGTGTTAATAGTTTAGTTACAATATTATTCCTGCCACTGCATTCATAGACTTCTATAGTAAGACTGCAGCAAGATGGGGTGAGATGCACTTAGTTACTGGATGTTCTAGTGATTGTTGAGTAGTCTAAATACACATCCAATCCCAGTTCATTCTAAAAATTGACTACAAAGGAATAGCTTGCTAATCGCTATAGATATGCTCATGAATGAAGATATCCCTTGCTGAAGATCTATGGGTAGTTAGCTGGGTGACTCTTCTAAGAGGGGAAAAAATATCCTTTTGCTCTACTCAATCTTAGGGCCAGTTCACCTGGAGTATAACTGGTAGAATTCCGTGGTGGAACACTCCGCGCTGAATCCCGCCAGCCTCCGTGCCAATACATGCAGTCTATGGAAGGGCTTGCGCGCCTCCTCTCTCTGCACCTGTCAATTCTTCCACGCAGAGAGAGGAGGCGTGAGCCCTCCCATAAACTGCCTGTATGACACAGACGCTGGTGGGATTTCACTCTGAGAGTTTTGCCGCGGAATTCCCCCAGTTTTACCCCGTGTGAGCTGGCTCTTTAAGCATAACTGTCATTTAAATGTCACTTTGAAGAAATCAATTATGAAGTATCAATAGTATTTTAAGAAACAGTTTTTATTAAGTAAACTCTGGTTTTACAAAAAGCTATTTTACAGCCTCCCCCCTCACTTCAGAAGAAGCAGGATTTCTGTGTCAATTGTGGTCTATGGAGGGGGGAGGGGCCGAGGGGGATGAGTGAGCACAGAGAGGAGAAAAGGCAGCCCTGCACAGCATATTACAGCGTTTTATTGATTTCTGCAAAAATAATTAAGACGTCTGACGCCAGCTGTGTCACTAGGCATTAATGTGCAAATTTTGACAAATTAAATATGTGTGTCAATTTCCACTTGTCTCCATAGCTCCTGTCTACAGCATGAATTTTTTTTATTTTTTTTTTAAACTGCCACCACAAGTAGAGGTACACTTTAATTGCTGGCTAATCCACAACATGAAAATTTGTACTAACTAAAGTTCCAATAAGTAGTTCTATCATAGTATCGTGGTAGAATATGACATACAATCCTAATGATGGGGCTTGGAATTCCAAAAAATTAAGGAATAGATGTCCCTTAAGTTTTCCTACATCTTAGTTCCCCCCTTCCAGCTGCTATGGAGGGAAGGCAGTACAGTCTTTTCAAGTAAATGGGGCAGTATTATTATTCCCTTAAAGTGAAAGGTCAGAGGCATCACTCTGAAGAAAGGAGTCATGGAGCCCCTTTATTCTAAGGATCTTGGGGTCCAAGTAGTCAGAAGTTTAATGATATTAACTAACTGTGGAAACTAAGAAACTCGTATCCAGTATACGAGTGCTGCTGGTTTTGTCACACCAGAATGGATAGACGTTATGATGAGATGACTTTTTGACCCTGATGTTTTGCTATAACATACTGTAGATCAGTATATGCAATCTAATGATTTCATGATTTACAGTGAATACAAGTGTTAAAAAGAGGTGTAGTTTATATTTTTTTTAAGTATTAAAAAAAACCCTTACAAACCCCCCTCCCAATAAAAGTTTAATATTAGAGATGAGATAACCTCAAGCATGCTCGAGTCCATCCAAACCCGAACGTTCGGTATTGGATTAGTGGTGGCTGCTGAAGTTGGATAAAGCTCTAAGGTTGTCTAGAAAACATGGATACAGCCAATGACTATATTCGTGTTTTCTACATAGCCTTAGGGCTTTATCCAAGTTCAGCAGCCACCGCTAATCAAATGCCAAACGATCGGGTTCGGAGTGACTCGAGCATGCTCCAGGTTTGCTCATCTCTATTTGATATACAGTACCTCCTTGCCCATTACAAAACTAAAAAATGTGAAATAAATAAACATAATATATATCATAATGTGCAGAATTTTCCGATCTATTAAAATATAACATTATTTTTCCCGCCCGGTGAACCGCGTAAACAAAAAAAAAAAAAAACACCAGGATTGCTGATTTTTTAAAATTATATATCAGAAAAAAAATATTAAAAAGCGATCAAAACTTTTCTTTTACACCAATATGAATTTATTAAAAACTCGAGATCATGGTGCAAAAAATGACACCCCAACCAGTCGTGTAGGTGGAAAAATAAAAGCGCTATAGCTCTTAGAAGGTGGGGAGGAACATACCATTAATTTGAACCGGACATCCGTGCAATGGACTCGGTCTTGCTTTTTTAATCTCCCTATCACCTATGTGCATGAGTCTAAAGCTTTTTACCAGGTACGGACCTGACAGATTCCCTTTAAGAATTTTCTGGACTGAAGCGATTCTAAAGATGGCCATCAATTGCTGACTGCTGGGGTGATGACACCCAGCACCTCCCCTTATAAGTTGTTTGGGAGAGCCATAAAGGCTGCACTATTTAGTGAACATGGCCGGAAGTAGGTGGCTCCATTTACTGCATAGTGGCCAGACCTGGCTCAGCTCCCGTTTACTTTAGAATGAAGTCTGGGAGAAATAATATTTATATTTAGGCTGGGTTCACACTACATATATTTCAGTCAGTATTGTGGTCCTCATATTGCAACCAAAACCAGGAGTGGATTAAAAACACAGAAAAGATCTGTTCATACAATGTTGAAATTGAGTGGATGGCCGCCATTTAATGGCAAATATTTGCTGTTATTTTAAAACAACGGCTGTTATATTGAAATAATGGCAGTTATTTACTGTTATATGGCGGCCATCCACTCAATTTCAACATTGTGTGAACAGAGCCTTTCTGTGTTTTTAATCCACTTCTGGTTTTGGTTGCAATATGAGGACCACAATACTGACTGAAATATATGTAGTGTGAACCCAGCCTTAATATGTAAGATAAATCTGTCACATCACTTTTGGGCTCCCTATTTGTAAAAAATAAATTCTACTATGATTAGTAATGATTAGAGATGATCGAATTGTGAAATATTCAAAAATTGGAAATTCAATTTGAATAGCCCCCAATATTCGACTATTCGAATATCGAATACCATTATAGTCTATGGGAGAAAAATACTCGGGACTTGGAAATCAATTTTCGACCACTAGGAGGTCAACAAGTCCACAGTGACACCTCAGGAAATGATACTAAAACCTCTGAAATATCTGGGACAGCAGGGGAAGCATGCCTGGCTGCATCTAACACACCAAAGTTGCAGTATTATGCCACCATCACAGTCTGTCTACAACACACTCCAAGCACAATATAACCGCTATGTATAATGGAAAAAATACTTGGGAAACTTCTTTCCTTTACATTAGCGTGGACAGAAAGCCGAATATTAAGCAAAAGAAACTTTATCATGCAGCCCTTTAAATCATATTGCCCATGACAACCACAGATGGCATATACAAGGGGGAAATTAAACAGCACCCGTCATTGTGTGTATGTGATGTGATTTTTTTGAGAATGACAAACAGAAAAAGGCGTCCAAATTATTTAAAAGACTCACAGTGTGCAAATCAGAAGTACCAAGATAATAGTTTTTATGGCACACTCACAGTATACAGCTGTATACCCTATCTCTACAGTAGATACACTACAGCCTATTGCTCACACTGCACTGTCTGCCTGTCTGAACACACTGTCCCAAAACACCTTCTAAATCTCTGGTTTTTATACTTTTAGCCCTAACAAGGGCTTTTGAGGGTCCCTTCCTACCTAACTTCACCTAAAAGCTTTCTCTCCCTGGTATACAGTCTGTCCCTCTCTAGCTCCAAACAGCAAGTGACACGAATCTAAAATCCCCTATTCTTATACTCAGGAGGTCACATGGTTTATCCAGCCAATCACAGTTAAAGTTTTTTTTTTTTAAGTTCTGCCAATCGAATTTTTACTGCATTTTCAATCGAATATTCAATTGAAAACGAATAGTTTGAATAGTGTAGTATTTAATCGATACTACTCACTCATCACTAGTAATGAAAAAGTTCTCTTCATTTCTATAAATTGCATCTATGTATTTTCTATAATTATTATTATTATTATTATTTAATATTTACGTGAGAGCTTGACACCAGTCTGAGGTCTCATCATTATTCTCCGCAATCATCAGTGAATATAGGAAAAAGCAAAAATTTACTTTCATGAACTCTCAAAGAGTTTACCAAAAAAAAAGAAAACCCCTAATGATTTGTCATTTTGTATCATTCATTTTTTGTAATGCAGCATAGCCACTATGACGTCACCACAAGTCACCATTGTCATAGCAACCGTGTTCTATTTTTAAAATGTTTGGCCGCAATGGCCACGATAACATCATTTGAAGCCACAATTGTCATAGCAACAAGGTTCTATTTTTTTTATTTTTTTTTTATTTGGTCAATCATCTAGCAGAACCCTTATGAAATATTTAGGAGCTATTTATTATGGTTTATTTCCAGTCCATAATTGATCATCTTGATCAATTGTATCCAAAGTGAACTTGAAATCTATAGAGTTATCTAGACTTTGGTGCATGTAGACCAATTTCTACATTCTACATGGTCTTTGTGTTCACACTGCGGAAAACAGGTGGAAATTCCAAACGGAATCCCCGCCGGGGACTCGACTCGGGATTCCGACTGCCTCAATATTAAGTATAGGGCACCTCTGCTCAGAATTTCCGCCTGTTTTCCGCAGTGTGAACATGCCCTAACTCAAGGAGTAAATATTTCTATCAAACCTAATACTTAGTTACTAACATGCTAGTATCAGATTTAGGAGCAGCATGGCCAAAGCAAAATACAGGGGAGCAGACTTCTAGAGACTAAACCTGTGTCGACGAATGACGCGTATCAATCAGTGTGTAGGAAAGACTTCTCAGTCTGGTCATATACGGAGCGTATACACATAGTATACGCTCCGGCCGGGATCCCATACGGTGCCGTAAACAACTGGCATGTCAGTTTTCTGCGGCCGCTATTCAGTGAACAGCGGCCGTAGAAAACCATGTCAGTGCACACTATGGAGCGAGCAGCTGCGGCCACAAGCTTCATAGCGTACAGTGGGGAGTTCTGATGCAGGCGCACAGAACTCTGCGGGCCGAGTTTTCAGAGACCGGTCGCTCCGTGACCCGACCCGGTTACGGAACGGGCCGTCTCTTACGCCATCTGAACATGGCCTTACAGTGGTAGCACAGACCTCTTCCTGGTGCCCCCAGTGTACACACTCCAATCTTTCTCTCTGCCTCCACTTGGCAACTTGAGGCGTCATCTTCTGAGCCCGCCTGCCCTCCTGCCAGAAAGAACCTGCACCGCAATATAGTCAGCACGCTCAAGAGCCTGTGGTGTGGTGCATCATGGGAATAGGGGGGGATGGAGAGGCATGGAATATGAAAAGCTCTGCCCCACAGACAAAGAAATGTCGGTCTGTTTAAGTTTAGCTTGTTGGAATATTATTAGAGAAAAAGAAAGATCTGCGGAGAAAAATGGCTGAGAAAAGAATCTGGCCAGCATATCCCAGGTATATATGAAGATCGGGCAAATATTTTTCCTTCTCCTTTAAGCCCTGTTTACTTACCAATATCATCCTGGTGTAGCTACAGTATGCTAAATGGCACTCTTAGTAGGATCTTGTGGCAACTGTCTGTGACTTTAAGACAAAAAAATCTTACAATGAAATAACAATGACTAAAGGAAGCCTATTGCTCACTGATACGATAGCGGCTTGGAAAGCGATTCGTAAGATCTACTCCCTGCCTTTCTGTCTTTCCAAGTACCTGCCCATACTAAATATAATACCATCTGCTTTATCTCAATCTCATTCACTACTTAGTGACTGGCCTGCTAATGGACCAACGATTTTAGGCGACTTACTAGATAGTGAAGAAGGTATGTTGCAACCATGGGAAATTATACGACAGAAACATGACTTAGACCCCCGATACTATCATCACTACACTCAACTAACATCTTATTGTAGGAAACTTGTAAAGGATTTTGCGGCAGTAGAAAAAAAAGGTGTTTTTGATTTACTTGTAGGCAATCCTACTGAGAAAAAACTAGTCTCTCACTGCTTTATCTATCTATTAAAAATACTTTCTTAGCGGGATGTGAAGCTACTGTATTTTCTAAATGGGAAGAATTACTTTGTGATGGGGACATAAGTTCTAAAATACTGACGGGTTTAAAATGTATACGCAATTGCATCATTTCAGAACAGTGGAGGGAACTGCATTTTAAATTCATCCATAGGGCAATTTATGCCTTTAATTTTGCTTTTACTGGAGTGCCTGCACATTGTATGTGGTCTTGTCCGAAAGTCCAGAGAGGTTGGTTAGAATGTGTAAAATTCATAAATCAGATTTGGGATTTCCATCTCACTCCTGATTTGATGTGCTGCCTTTTTCATTATTTACCAACTTCACTACCCAGTGTCTTCTCGGGAAATACTTCACGCCGTGGTATGCATCTATCTATATTAGCATTCAAGAAATGCCTACTACGACATTGGCTTGAAGACTCTATCCCCTCTGTATCGGAATTATCCAACCAGCTCAGGGATTTTCTTTTTGTAGAGAGGTTGGATACCCAACACACACCTGGTAACTGCTCCACATTTAGTTTTTTCTCCACTTGGCGCAGATTCATTGAACGTGAATTATCTCCAACTGAGAGAACAAATGTTATGATGCAGTTCCGTGGTTCTGAGTGGTATAATAAAGGAGATATTCAAGGAACACTGGGCATCCTTAGAATACATTAGTGGGGGGGGGGGGGATTGGCTGATACCTATGGACCATTTGGCCCATTTACTCTTGCAATAATCTTGTTTCTGGCTGCAGTTAATAGTTTATGTTTGTTGTTCTTATTCTGTTTTACTTCAGAATGATATACTGTTTTCCTACTTAATTTATGGCAATAATGATTTACTATTACGGTTCACTCCCATATTTGTTATAAACATGAAACATCATCTACTATCTGGAGATATTTTACGTCTTTTCTGCAATTTTCATTGTTGCTGATATACTGTAGGAAATTGTAGGCATGATATTATTTTATTGTATTTAGACAATATCACTAAGGTTGTACTATTGTGAGCAATCTCTGTAATCCTATTTATTTTCACATGCTCCTTTTGAGATGTTGTCTTGCTTTTGCCTACTTAATAAAATATTGTTAAAAAAAAGAAAAACAATGACTAAAGGCCAAATGATTATCAGCTGTACTTGGTCAATTACGATGCACGACATATCGTGGTGTTTCAACATGTTGAAACGGCCCGATCACGACAGTGATGGTCGGCTGTATGTATTAGGGGCGGCGCCAGCAGAGAGCCGCTGACTTCAATGGGCAGCCTTTCCAGCAGCTCCCCGCAGCCTCTCCCGCTTGCTGTCTGTGTGAATTATAGCACAGACAAAAAACAGGGAACGAAGTGAGGCGAGAGCTTCCTCCTCAATATCGTGTCGGGTAATTTTGGCCTTTACTCATCTCTTCTCCCTTATGTAATTTGTGGGATCTGTCCTACGAATAGCAGTATGCCTACACTCTAAATTATATTTTGGTGGTGCAGTCCTTCCATACCACACGAGTGCCGTTATTTTAAAATATTACCTTGTGCTTTTGATTAGAGTTAAGAGAACTTTGAGCATGCGGTATTTGATTAGCCTATGGCTGTATCCATGTTTTCGAGGCAGCCTTAGGGCTTTATCCAACTTCAGCAGTGACCGCTAATCAAATGCAACATACTCAGACTTGGATGAACTCGAGCATGCTAAAAGTTCGCTTACATCTAATTTTAACTTGTCAAAAGTTTATTTAACATAGCAAGAGATTTCGCTGCAGTTACTACAGACTTAGGCTGGGTTCACACTACGAATATTTCAGTCAGTATTGTGGTCCTCATATTGCAACCAAAACCAGGAGTGGATTGAAAAAACTGGTTTTGGTTACAATATGAGGACCACAATACTGACTGAAATATACGTAGTGTGAACCCAGCCTCAGGGTCCTATTACATTGAGCGATTTTTAACGATTAACGACTAACGATAAACAATCGCAAACAAGATCGTTGTCATCGGCTGATCGTTGATATAGGTCCGGACCTATATTTGTCGAGCGCCGACCGCGTACCGCTACGTGGAATAGCGGTGCGCGGCCGGTGACTGACGATATACATTACCTATTCATGGTGCAGGGCTCCTCTTTTCCTGCTTCTTCACGTGTCCCGCGTGCTCCTCCAGCGTCAGGGCGACCTGTGTAAGCTGTCAGGCCGCTCAGCCAATCACAGGCCGCGGAGGTCCCGGCCAGTGATTGGCTGAGCAGCTTGTCAGCTGACACAGGCCTCCCTGAAGCTGGAGGAGCACGCGGGACCCGGGAAGAAGCAGGAGAAGAGGAGCCCTGCACCATGAATAGGTATGTATACTAGTTAAGCAAGAGCTGCAAGGACATCGGTAACGATGTCCTTGCAGCCCTTGTTTAACGATAATCGGGGCCGTGGAATAGGCCCAGTAAACGAGTGCCGATATAGCAGATCGGCGCTCGTTTATCGGGCCCCATCGGCCCGTGGAATACCACCCTTAGGCAACATACAAGTGTTTAGCCTGCTTAATATTTCTGGTGCTGGTAGAATACTAAAGGCCCTATTACGGCTGATAATCGCTTTGTTTAATAAAAGGCAACGATGAGCCGACATGCACAATGTCGGTTGATCATTGTCTTTCAACGTCTTTTAAAGGGGAACTCCACATAAGGAAAAAAAAATTCAATTAAAAGTACATTAAAAGTTATATAGATGTGTCTATACAATGTATTACCATATCTGTATGGTTCTGCCACACTGGTAGCTGATAGAAATCCAGGAAGTAAAGAAAAATGGCCTCTGTGCCAATTCACATTGTCTCCTGCTCCCACTGCTCTCCCCCCTTAGGAGACAAATCTTCCATGCCTCTGTCTCATCTGTCCATCTCCCAGGCTCCTCCATTCTATCTAAAATACGAATGAGAAATATTGCAACATCTTAGAAGTGTGGCATGTGTTTTCTTTGTTTTTAAGCTCCTGCCTTAGTTCCAACAATCTCTTATTAATTAGACCTCTATTCCGATATGCCTCCTCCTCACATTCTTCTTAGGCACTTCTCGGTTTAATGGTTTTTGTAAATCATCGTGGTCAGGTTGCCCTTGTATGACTGCGATTTTACTCACTGATGAAAATCAATAGAAAGTTAAAGTAATAAAAGAACATTTTCGATAATACAACACGCCTTATAATGAGCTCCGGCTATTCAAATATATTTTAATCAAAGCAATTAGGATATTACAACCTAAACCATGTTAGCTGGAATGTTCTTTTCTATTTCCTTGCATAATAAAGCCTATCAGAACGCCGTTCCTTTATGTCAGCACTTCATTTATTTTGTAAACAGAACCATTTGTCAGCTTTATCTTCTTCTCTGCTCATTACATAGAAAGAAGAAGAAAGAATTTTAATAAGGAAACTTATCTGCATCCAAATATCTTCTTGCATTTTACAAACACTTCCAAAACGGAAACTGTTACGTAGCCAATAAATTGAGATAAAATATACTATTATAAAGATCCTATTTTAATGACTAAGAAGTTTGGATTGTAGATAGCTACTGGGACATTCTGCTAACTGAAGAGTATTGTCTACTAAAGTATATATTAAAGGGGTTATCCAGGCAACAAAACCAATTTTCTAAACGATCCCCCTTCCCAATACCACCCAATGTCTAATATACACACATAACCTATCTTGCACCCTTTCCCTGTTTTTTTTTCTCATTCTCTCTGGATGTCTAAAATCCTCTACTCTGGGTCCACTCTGACAACGCTCATCTCCCTCTTCCCCCTCCTTTTGTAGACACAGGACATGTGATCTCCTCTCTAGGGCCAGGTTAGCTGTCTATTGACTTGGAGACATCATCTGCACCTGATCACTGCTAGTGAATGCAGTCCTTGCATAGACTTACATGTGTCCCTGAGCCTAGGTCTCTGTAATATGAAAACTTATAGTTCTATCTCTGCTTGCTGTCAGTGAACGCAGGCATATGTACCCGTCTTTGTGTCACAGCTCTGTTAATTGTTATGGTTGCTAAGAGCAACCTCCGTTTAGTTAGCTCCTGGACAAGGCTAGGAATTCCTGTTTATGATTTCCATTTTTGTCACCTGCAACCTTGTTAAAAAAAACTGGCCAGTATAAGTCTAGGACTACACAACGCTTTCTGGTCACATGACCAAGAACCGCTTCATCGCACTGCCTGATCTCATGACATCTTTACCCATACAAGTACATGGGGTTACATTGTGACCCACAGGCAGCTGAGACTGAAACCCCACAGTCACAAAAGATCTATCCTGTCACAATGACCAGGCGGCGACATGGTGGTTCCTGGTCGTGAAACCAGGAATTGCATGTAGGCCCAGCCTAACCATATTTTTGTCTCCCCATTGGTTGTTTTGCCCTACCTTTCACCCCAGGAAAAGGTAAAGCTGCAAGACTTTTTGTCATATTATGCTCGAGAGTGTCGGCAAGCAACTAGAACCAGGCTTGGGATGCTTGTGAGTGATCTGTTGTGTAGTTGGATGTACTGTTACCAAGTGGCCAAGTTTTAGGATGTCACTTTTTCTAGAAAACCCTAATATTGCTAAAAGAAACAAAACACGATACACATACATACCGCTATCAGAATTGACAGTGGCATTTAAACAGTTAAAATAGCCATCAATGGATATTGCTCCAAGCTGTGTTCTCTGGCTGCTGATAGAAGCTGGGAGTGGCCCGGTGTAAAGTGGGCTTGAGTTGTGAGCCCTCTCTATAACTCCTCCTTTCATTAAGAGGTTGAACCATTTTAAATAAATGTTAAATAACCAATAAGGTCTATTCCTTGGAAGATTTGGGGATTTTTTTTACCTTCTTTGGTTATGATGATAAGGTATGCTTCTACTGACTGTTCAGGTAAACTCCACAGAGTGAAATCACGTACTGGTAGGTAGAAACTTTGGGAAAAAAATATAATTACATTTTTTCATTGTAAAGGACTGAGAACCCATCAGGTATAGGGCTTGCATGGGAACCCATCAGGTATGGGGCTTGTATGGGAACCCATAAGCTATGGGGCTTGTATGGGAACCCATCAGCTATGGGGCTTGTATGGGAACCCATCAGCTATGGGCTTGTATGGAAGCCCATCAGGTATGGGGATTGTATAGGAACCCATCAGGTATGGGGCTTGTATGGGAACCCATCAGGTATAGGGCTTGTATGGGAACCCATCAGGTGTGGGGCTTGTATGGGAACCCATCAGCATCAGTTATGGGGCTTGTATGGGAACCCATCAGCTATGGGGCTTGTATGGAAGCCCATCAGGTATGGGGCTTGTATGGGAACCCATCAGCTATGGGGCTTGTATGGAAGCCCATCAGGTATGGGGATTGTATAGGAACCCATCAGGTATGGGGATTGTATAGGAACCCATCAGGTATGGGGCTTGTATGGGAACCCATTAGGTATGGGGCTTGTATGGGAACCCATCAGGTATAGGGCTTGTATGGGAACCCATCAGATATGGGGCTTGTATGTTTCGCATTGAGACCACTTTAGTGAGCTCATGGACAGTAAAGGGTGAAAGCTTTTCTTTATTCGTAGGTGACAATGAAGGGAGTTGGATGACATATGTTGAAATATTTGCTTGCTTAAGTAGCGTGTTTGTAAATTCATCAGAGGAATTCAAATTGAATAGAAAGCAACAGTACATTTAAAATGCGTCATCTATTTTGTTTGTGTCAGTACAGTTTTACCCTCTGGGAGTTTTAATGGTATGTATGAAAGCATTTCCATTAGATTTTTTAGGAAGATGAGATGTCATTTAATGCCCTTTATCCCAATGTATATAATGTTTGTCTTTTTAAATATGCAGGCAACGGCTGCTCTCAGGTTGAAGAGATCCCTCAGTTGTTTTCCAAGGTAAGAGAGATCCCCTTGAACAAAATGCAGCTTAGTTTTGTTTTTTGTTGTTTTTTTTTTTTTTTGCGAAGTGGCATGAGCAGAACTGTGTAAAAGCAGAGAACTTATTTGTTTCCTCTTTTGTTTCTTTCAAAAGTGTCCTTGTCATTTGCTAAGTGCTTCTCACCCTCCATTTCCATCTCACTGCAGAAAATGGTCTCCATATACTTACGGTAAAGCCCGTCTCCTGCAACCAGGCCAGCGAGCCGGGAAGTAACTCTTCCCTCTGCCTTAAAATCCTGGAAAAATAACAATAAAAACCCCATGGCTTTTTTTTTTTAAAACACCAGTGGCCAGATGGAAGTTAATGGAAGTTTATGATCTGCCTTACATACATGGGGGGACATGCAGATTTCACCCTTCTCCCTACTGGCGTGCATTTGCCGTATCCCCTGGATAGGCGGGGGGATGGGGGGCGGGGGGCAAGACAGGGAAGAGGCATGGCCTCCTCCCACACCTCATTTATGCTCGCAGTCATAAATCAGGATTAGAGATGAGCGAACCTTGAGCATGCTCGAGTCCATCCGAACCCGAACGTTCAGCATTTGATTAGCGGTGGCTGCTGAACTTGGATAAAGCTCTAAGGTTGTCTGGAAAACATGGATACAGCCAATGACTATATCCATGTTTTCCACATAGCCTTAGGGCTTTATCCAACTTCAGCAGCCACCGCTAATCAAATGCCGAAAGTTTGGGTTCGGATCGACTCGAGCATGCTCCAGGTTCGTTCATCTCTAATCATGATCGATTTGGTACGCCGGGTGCAGGTTTGGGCACTGAGCCGAACTCACTAAGAGGCGTGATGGGACATAATAAATCCGGTCTTCATAAATCCCCCCATGGTATTTTTTTTCATGGCCTTTTTTCTCCTCTCTGTCTTTTTTTTAGGCTCTTTGGCAATTTTTCCAAAATGCAGCATGCTGGGGTTGTGGTGCTTTTTTGCCATTTTTTTCTTCCATACATTTCAATTGTTCTGGTTGTCTCAAAAAGCCATTGCTGTTCGTATGGTGTTTTTTTCCCTGGCGTCTTGTCCCCTTTTGTGTTCAGTATTTTTTGCAGATGGTTTGCGGACAGTTTGCGGATGGTTTCTGGATCGTGGAGGCTCTAATAGATTTCTATGGGGAAATGTGCTGCAATTTGTTTGCGGAACGCAAATGTGGAGACAAACAATGCGGACATGGGAATAGCTCTATTGGAAGCAATGTGCATGAACTATGGCCGTTGTTTTCTGTGGCCATACAAAATAACAAACATGTATATTATCTACAGCCGCAGTTCGCAAACAACATCCGTAGAAAATAGGCTGTTCACACACTTAGATTTGTTTACAAATTTACAAATCTATTTAACTTTTTGAAACCAGTTGATTTGAAAGAAAAAGCTTTTCACTGGATAACCCATTGCCACAGATCCATTTGGAAAAAAAAAAAATAAAAAAAAATAATAATAATAATAATCCTATGGATGTTGCAAAAAAATAGCTAAATGTAATATGAACATAGCCCTAAACTAACAAACATGACATATTGTACGGATTTTCCAAAAATTAGTTGCAGGTCCAAATTATTTGTACTAATACAGACGTGACATATAAACAACGCGGTCGGCTTTGTACAATCGTTAGCCTCGGAAACCTCCTACCAAATATTTAGAATATAAATGTCAAATTCTGATCTAAATGGGAAATGTAAACATCTGTTATTGATACGCTACACCCCATATGTGACCAAAAGATTGCTGGCAACAGGCAAAGCCTACAGTAAAAATAAAAAAAAAATTCTAAGCAGTCATTTTTATGTAGATTCAATAAATGGTTGTGAGTTTAAGCCTGCTATTTTGGTATTATACATGATGGAAGCAAAGGGAATGATTATATTGTGAGCACTCCGCACCTCGCCACAGGTGACTAGCATTTGATGAAATAATGAAAATCGTAATAGAAAAAAATCAATGTGTCTTTTTTTAACTGGGATTAAAAGTGAATGCCTTACTTCCCCCCCTGCCAGCAGCTGCAGTATGCGGAGACTTTTACTGGTTTCTCCACAGGGCAACAAAATACAGAACATTTTATACAACAAAAAAAGACCCTATGTAGTGTGTACACAAATGCTATCTAAGATAGTGGAGGCTCATTGGCCCAACGTGAATTACAAGTTTCCCCTAAGCTCTGCATGATGGCTACTGCTTGGTGTAATCATACATTAGGTACAGTACAAGTGAACATAGATAGAATATGGGTTAAAACAAGATGCAGTTGTGTTGCATGAAGGTTGCGATTGGCCATATGCCATAAGTAGTTCTCAAAAGTTATATAGATTTGTAATTTACCTTGATTTAAACTTTTCCCATACTTATCAGCCGCTGTATGTCCTGCAGGAAGTGGTGTATTCTTTCCAATCTGACACAGTGCTCTCTGCTGACACCTCTGTCCAAGACAGGAACTGTCCAGAGTAGGAGAGGGTTTCTATGCGGATTTACTACTGCTCTGGACAGTTCCGGTCTTGGACAGAGGTGTCAGCAGAAAGCACTGTGTCAGGCTCTCTGCTGACGCACAACATATTTTTTCATTTAAAAATGGTCGTTGTTGCAGACTGCAAGTGAAAAAATACATTGCGGCCGCACAAAACAACTAACATGTCAGTTTTGTGTGGCAGCTATTCATTGAATATCGGCCGCACAAAACTGAAAGTGCAGACAATGGAGAGTGCACAGAACGATAATCTGCTAAATCAGGCCAATTCGGCTGATGGTTGCTCAGGTGATGACAAGGATCATCTGCTGATTGTGTCTTTAGGTCCTGACCTCTGATAAATCTGTAAAGAAAATAATAAAGTTCATACATTACCTGTGCATGCTCCCAGTGTCTTCCTGTGAATACACCAGGAGCATGGACAGGTAATGTATAAACTTTATTGTTACGTTTTTAAAGAAGTCCGGTGAAAAGTATTGTATTGCCCCCCAAAAGTTATACAAATCACCAATATAGACTTATTACGGGAAATGCTTTCAAAGTGCTTTTTTTCCCTGCACTTACTACTGCATCAAGGCTTCACTTCCTGGATAACATGGTGATGTCACTTCCTGGATAACATGGTGATGTCACTTCCTGGATAACATGGTGATGTCACTTCCTGGATAACATGGTGATGTCACTTCCTGGATAAAATGGTGATGTCACAACCCGACTCAAAGAGCTGTGCCGGCTGTGGCTGCTGGAGAGGATGATGGCAGAGGGATGCTCAGTGTCCCTCCAGTGCCCTGTGTCCCTCAGTCTCCCCCTGCCATCATCCTCTGCAGCAGCCACAGCCCGCACAGCCCTGGGAGTCGGGTCGTGACATCACAATTTTATCCAGGAAGTGACATCACCATGTTATCCAGGAAGTGAAGTCTTTTTTCACCTATTCACACAAACAGTTCATGTTTTGATGACGCAAATTTTGGCGATAGTCTGGATGATTATGGCAAATGATTCACTGAATCCAACCAATTTTAGGCGATGTTCCCACACAGTATTTTTGCTCAATATATTGGTCAGTAATTAGCAACCAAAACCAGGAGTGGATTAAAAACAAAGAAAGGCTATGTTCACACACTGTTTAAATTGAGCGGATGGCCATCATGTAATGGCAAATAATTATCGTTATTTTAAAACAACAGCCATTATTTTGAATTAATGGCCGTTTTTTTCTATTAAATGTTGGCCATCCAGTCAATTTCAACAGTGTGTGAACATAGCCTTTATGTGTTTTCAATCCACTCACGGTTTTGGTTGCAGAATACTGAGCAAAAATACTGTGTGGGAACATAGCCTTAAACAGCAATGATAAAAAAAGGTGCACATGCGCCACTTTTACTGAGCTGTGCGCCAAAATCAGAAGAGGTGAAAACAGTTTCCATGAATTTATTTACAGTGAATAAATGAATTTCACATTGAGAGATTCCTCATTAAACAAGTTAAACAAGTGAAAAGAAGTTTTATTTATCAGTGAATTGTAAAAAGATGAATTCATTATGTTTTCAATTATTTTTCTTAAAACACATTTCATTTTCTTGTTTATTCTCCCCATTGTCTGTAAAGTCTGTGATTCTAATTCCAATAAAAAAAACTAATTGTCGAAAATGTGTTTGTCTTTTTTTCACAGCAAAAACATGTTTTTAAATGTCCCATTGATTTCAATGGGAGAAGTAGGTCTTAAGAGCATTTCTGCTGAAAATGCATCAAAACCCACAGCACAAAAGCATAGTGATTACACATAGGGAGCTGTGTCACCGCCCCTAAGAAACTGTGTCTCCGTCCCTATGTTTCCGCCCCTAGGGAGCTGTGTCTCTGCCCCTGTGTTTCCGCCCCTAGGGAGCTCTGTCTCTGCCTCTGTGTTTTTTGCCCCTAGGGAGCTCTGTCTGCCCCTGTGCTTCCGCTTCTAGGGAGCTGGTTCTCCGTCCTTGTGTTTCCACCCCTAGGGAGCTCTGTCTCTGTCCCTGTGTTTCCACCCCTAGGAAGCTATGTCTCTGTCCCTGTGTTTCCGCCCCTAGGGGCTACGTCTCTGTCCTTGTGTTTCCGCCCCTAGGGAGCTGTGTCTCTGCCCCTGTGTTTCCGCCCCTAGGAAGCTCTGTCTCTGCACCTGTGTTTCCGCCTCTAGGGAGCTCTGTCTCTGCCCCTGTGTTTCCGCCCCTAGGAAGCTCTGTCTCTGCACCTGTGTTTCCGCCTCTAGGGAGCTCTGTCTCTGCCCCTGTGTTTCCGCCCCTAGGTAGCTCTGTCTCTGCCCCTGTGTTTCCGCCTTTAGGGAGCTCTGTCTCTGCCCCTGTGTTTCAGCTTCTAGGGAGCTCTGTCTCTGCCCCTGTGTTTCCGCTTCTAGGGAGCTCTGTCTCTGTGCCTGTGTTTCCACCCCTAGGGAGCTCAGTCTCTGCACCTGTGTTTCTGCCCCTGGGGAGCTGCGTCTCTGTTCTTGTGTTTCTGTCCCTAGGGAGCTGTGTCTCCGTCCCTGTGTTTCCGCACCTAGGGAGCTCTGTCTCTGCTTAGTGAGTAGATAAATAATCTTCAGTGGCACTCACCATAAATTTTTTATCACCTTTATTGAAGTATAAACACGCTTAGACAGGATAACATGAGGACGCTCTCCCCCGGCCTACGACCGTTTCACGCCCTTCCGGCGCTTTCTCAAGGCTTTCAAAAGCGCCGGAAGGGCGTGAAACGGTCGTAGGCCGGGGGAGAGCGTCCTCATGTTATCCTGTCTAAGCGTGTTTATACTTCAATAAAGGTGATAAAAAATTTATGGTGAGTGCCACTGAAGATTATTTATCTACTCACTAAGATATGCATGGACTATTTACAGTAGAGCACCACCTACACCTGTTGAAGAGGGAGTGTCAGCTTGCATCTGAACACATATGCTGGGACTTGTAGTGCCGGTCACTTCCTATAGTTGGATTAGCCCTGTCTCTGCCCCTGTGCTTCCGCCAGGGCCGTTTCTAGCACCGTGCAGGCCGGGCCACTGCACGGGGCGCTGACAGCTAGGGGGCGCCATCCCTTCCTCACCACACACAGCATCAGTGACGTTCTGCACAGGGCAGCAGGCTCTAATGCGCCCCCACACACAGCACCTGGCTCCTGGGGGCTCCTTTGTGGCCTGGGAGTAAACTGAAGAGGATAGAGGAGGCAGCAAGCACTTCCCCACGTTCCTCCCTGCGGCTCTGCAAAGCATCCAGCCCAGGCAGCAGCTCCTGTGTGACAGCGTCTCCTCCCCCGACCCGGCCTGCACACAGCTGAAGAGAGAGTCTATGTAAGTGCTGCTGTCTGGAGGGGGAGAGGGGGGTGACTGTGGGGAATTAGCAGTACAGTGTTGGGGTGTATGTAATTGTGGGGTGGGGGTGATGGGCAGCTTCATACCCCACAGTCTATACTTCCCTATCTTTCTCATCCTTTCCACCTCAGCTCAGTGTAACGCCTGGAGTAGTGGATCCACTGGACCGACACCAGCGATGGCACTAACCTCACCAGGGGGCGGAGTCTAAGGGGCCGCTGGTTTTCACCAGAGCCCGCCGCAAGGCGGGATGGACTTGCTGCGGCAGGCGACCCCCAGGTCGCTACCCCTGGCTTGGTTGCTGGTGTCGGCAGGCGAGGCGTGGCAGGAGATGGCACAGGCAATGGTCAGCAGATGAGAGAGCACGTGACAGGCTGGACCCGGGAACAGGTGGAGTGACAGGGGAACAGGAACCAGGAACAGGGACTAGGGACCAGGTAACGGACAGGACTCAGGAACAGGGACTTGGGACCAGGTAACGGACAGGACTCAGGAACAGGGACTTGGGACCAGGTAGCGGAATAGGACACAGGAACAACAGGGGGCTGGGCCAACGCTATGGGAAGCATGTAGAGGCTCCAACCCAGGGGACAGGGCATGCTGGGATTTATAGGGGAGTGATTGGGTGCAACTACCAATTAGGAGCGCACTGCCCCTTTAAATCTGAGACAGCCGGCGCGCGCGCGCCCTAGGAGGCGGGGACGCGCGCGCCGGCCGGCACAGACGGAAGGAGGAGTGGGACGAGGTGAGGCGCCCCCCGGGGCCGAACAGACCGCAGCGCCGGGTCCCTGCACCAGGACCCCGGCAGCTGCACGGGACAGGAGGCGGTCGCGGCGGCAACCCGGGACGCGGGAAGCCGCCGCGGCCATGACACTCAGGAGCCTCTGCAGCTTCAGTCGGGAGGAGGGGGTGGGGGAGGGTTATTAGCATAGGACCTCGGCCTGATGATTTAACCCTTCCTAGACTGCACCCAGCTACAAAAAGTTACTCCACTATGTGTGTGAAGAGTTCAATGTGCAAAGGTATGTGTGATATCTTATGGTATGTATAGTGTGCTGCTAATGCTCTATGTATGTGTGATGTCCTATGTTATGTATACTGTGCTATTTGTGTTGTGTGATGTCCATACTGTGGAGTATACTAGTGTGTGTGTGTGTGTATATATATATATATATATATATATATATATATATCTATATATATATATATATATTAGGGATGGTCCGAACCGAACCCTCGGTAATGATTCCCGCTGTCTGCCCGCTCCGTGCAGCGGGCGAATCCAGCGGGAGGACCGCCTGGAAAAATGGGATACAGCCTATGGCTATGGCTGTATCCCGTTTTTCCAGGCGGTCTTCCCGCTGGATCCGCCCGCTGCACGGAGCGGGCAGACAGCGGGAATCCGTAACCTCAGCGGGTTCGGACCATCCCTAATATATATATGTGTGTGTGTGTGTGTGTGTGTGTATATATATATAAATGTATGTAAGTACATATCTATTGATCTGTCTGTATATACACTAGAGATGAGAGAACTTAGGGTAGCTTCACATGTACCGGATTTGCAGCGAATTTAACGCTGCAAGTCTGGTAGTGATTTTCAATAGGGTTACATACCTGCAGCAGAACTTACATTCCCCTGCAAGTATGTAACCCAGCCCCTTTAACCCCCTGCTGCCCGCAGCATTACCTCAGTCGGTCCCACTCAGCTAATCAGTGCACGGCCCCGCTGCAGTCACTGATTGGCTGAGCAGGACTGACGGGAGCCTCACATGCAGCAGCGGCACTGAGCAGGTAATATATGCTGGGTGGTGGGGGTGGGTTGGTTAAAGGGGTTGGGTTACATACTTGCAGTAGGATGTAAATTCTGCTGCGGGTATGTAACCCCATTTAAAATCACACTACGAGGATTCGCAGCGGATTTCACTGCAAACTCACAGCGTGAAATCCACTGTGAATGCTGTAAGTGTGAAGCCACCCTTACAGTAAGTTCCACAACCAGACCCGTATGGTGCAGCTGTTTATTAATGCAGCCTGGAAAAAAAAAGATAGAGCTACAACATCTGGTTCTGGTTCAAACTTACCATAGGTTTATTAGGGTACATCCACACATACTACATGTGCAGTAGATTTCATGCTGGGAGTATCACGGTATCACTGCGATACTGATTTCTATTACAGTCTATGGCATTGCATTCTTGAGGCGGATTTTCATTCTGCTGGAAGAATGTATAGTGCCATAGACTTGTAAAAGATAAAGCAAACCAATCACTTAGTCCCGGTAGCGCTACTAGCGGTGCCCGGAAGATGCCAGAACGCTCCCTTACCATGTGTTCTCTGTCTTTAGTAGAACGTTTAGCTGCCGAAATGAAGTCTATTATTTTGGTGCATGAAACAAGCAGAGAGCCGGGAACTAGTCATCTGGGCTGTGACTAGTAATCTGGGCTGTGATTAGTCATCTGGGCTGTGACTAGTCACTGCTCTCTGCCTGTCAGGGAGCTCTGCAGGATGACTGACAGGAAAAGAGGTCACTTAGAAGCCTCTTTTCCTGTCAATCATCTCAGAACACAACCTTTTTTTAACGAACACAAAAATTCAGTCTACCACGTTTTTGTGTACATTAAAAAAGCAGATGCGTTTTTTTTTTATAATTTTTATAAGTCAGTGGAAAAACGAATCAAAATAAATGCACACAAGTGCAAAAACATAGCGTGAACCCAGCATTAGTAAATTCAGTGGGACCTGTGCCTGCTCCAGAGAAGGTGTAGGGGGGGCGCTTTTTTCAGAGTCGCCCTGTTGCCAAAATTGCCTAGAAACTGCCCTGGCTTCCGCCTCTAGGGAGCTGTGTCTTCGCCCCTCTGTTTCCACCCCTAGGGAGCTCTGTCTCTGCCCCTGTGCTTCCGCCTCTAGGGAGCTGTGTCTCTGCCCATGTGTTTCCACTCCTAGGGAGCTGTGTCTCCGTCCCTGTGTTTCCGCCCCTAGGGAGCTCTGTCTCTGTGTTTCCACTTCTAGGGAGCTGTGTCTCTGCCCCTGTGTTTCCGCCCCTAGGGAGCTGTGTCTCTGTGTTTCCAATCCTAGGGAGCTGTGTCTCTGCCCCTGTGTTTCCGCCCCTAGGGAGCTCTGTCTCTGTGTTTCCACTCCTATCCTAGAGAGCTGTGTCTCCGTCCCTGTGTTTCCACCTTTAGGGAGCTCTGTCTTTGCCCCTGTGCTTCTGCCTCTAGGGAGCTCTGTCTCTGTCCCTATGTTTCCGCCCCTAGGGAGCTGTGTCTCTGTCCCTGTGTTTCTGCCCCTAGGTGTAGGTATATATATATATATATATATATATATATATATATATATATTAGATCACAACACTAGGGAGCTTTGTCTCTGCCCCTTTGTTTTTGCCCCTGGGGAGCTGTGTTTCTGCCCCTGTGTTTCGGCCCCTAGGGAGCTCTGTCTCTGCCCCTGTGTTTCCATCCCTAAGGAGCTACGTCTCTGTCCTTGTGTTTCCGCCCCTGGGGAGCTTTGTCTCTGCCCCTATGTTTCCGCCCCTGGGGAGCTGTGTCTCTGCCCCTGTGTTTCCGCCCCTGGGGAGCTGTGTCTCTGCCCCTGTGTTTCCGCCCCTGGGGAGCTGTGTCTCTGCCCCTGTGTTTCCGCCCCTGGGGAGCTGTTTCTCTGCCCGTTTTTTTGCCCCTGTATAGCAAGCGGTGTGCAGTGTGGTGCAAGTGTTCCCATGCAAGCTACTTACCTGGAGTCCGGCTGTCCGTTGATGCCCTCCCAGTATGATGGTCTTATGAGGGCCTTATGAGAAGAGACAAGCTACAGGATGGCCAAGCTATAGGGTGGCTACTGAGTCTGTCTGGGGTGCAGAGCCAGATCTATATCATCCACCACCATCATACTGGGAGGCAATGTGGAGCACAGACACTAATGTAGGTGATGCTCTATGCAACCAGGGTGGGATGTCTGAGCGTGTAGCAATCTGGAGAAAGTTCAGGCCGCTCCATTTGAGGTACCCCAGTCTCCATCAGCCGTCCCCTAATGAGCCGTTCCCGATGAGCTGGAACATTGTTGTCCATGAAGATGAAATTAGACGAGTTATTATGGGGGATCTCCGTAGTTACTAGATGGGATGGTGGTAAATTGTGTGACATTATCACTGGGTGGTGTTTTTCCACCATCCGCTGGAGTATCTGTATATATAATATTGTCTTGTTCATGCACTGGCAGAATGACTGGGATATGGATGTTATTCAAGTGGCTATGGGCTTATCATGGTATCATTCCCAGAGTATGGGGTAGTTCTGTATTGACTAGACACATCTACCCACACTGTAACTGTAACAAAGGCAAAAGTGCCTGATACATAGAGCTCTACATCTCCATCGCTGGGCCAGGGACAAGTGGGCCTCAATGATGTTCACTGATAAAACTCCATTCATACTGAGCAGAAATGGCAGCTGCCAACAATGTTGGAGACATCAGAGAGACTGGGCCAGCAGGAATTTTATGCAAAAGTATAGGAGACAACATATAGGGGGAGTTTTATCAAACTGTAAAGTGTAAAGTAGTGTAAAGCAAGTAATCAGATTCCACCTTTCATTTTCTAAAAAGTCTTTGAGGAATGAAAGGTGGAATCTGGTTGGTTGCTAGGGGCAACTAAGACAATTCTACTTTACACCAGTTTGATAAATCTCCCACACAGTCAAAAGAGTCATATTTTAGACAAAGTTTACTCCATTCAAGTCTATGGGGATACTTCAATACATTTAAAATGTACTGGTTGTGGGATTAGCATGAACCTACCCTTAGGGTGGGTTTACACACAACGGGTCCACCGGAGCCAAATTCACACCTCTTAGTGAATCCGACTGGCAGGTGAAATACAGCTGAATACGGAGAAGGGGCGAATCTGTGCCTTCTCCTTGGCGTGCGCCCCAGCCGGACCCTTCATAGATGTCCCCCGTAGAGTAAAAGGCAAAAGGGATAGCAGAGGAGGAGACAAGTTTAGGGAATGTTATAAGCAAGTCTTTAGGGCACCCTTGAAACTTTGAGTGTTGGAAATGAGTCTGAGAGGTCTTTGGGTAGGGCATTCCAAAGAACTGGTGCAGCACGAGAGAAGCCTTGGACCTGGGAGTCAGAGGTTCTGATTATGGAAGATGTTAGTGTGAAATCATTAGCAGATCATAGAGCACTGGTAGGATGGTAGGTGGAGATGAGGGAGGAGATGTGTGGGGGGGCAGAATTATGGAGAGCTTTATGGGTGAGATCATTTCAGAGCTATTGACCCCGAGTCTCTACAAATCAGTACCTTACAAGAGCTGACTAAAGTAGCAATACAGTGCAAACAAGATTAAAGAGGAACTCCAGGTAGAGGTTAAAAAAAATTAAACTTCTGCAGAAGCAAATAGCATTACTTACCTATCTATTCCAGTTTTGAAACTACCAAAAATCCATTTGTTTAAGGTTTTTTCTGTATTGTGTTTCTGTACTTCCTGGTTGAGCAGTTGTACACAGTACTACTGGTTCCAGAATGCAATGCTTTTTCTCAGCTGTTCATCACAGTCCTCCGCCCTGCCCATTCCCCACCCAAATCTGTTGCAGAACATCTAGACTGTGTTCACACATTGCAATTTCATTGTGTTACTGAATTATTTGCAGTACTTTATCATTTCATTGTGGTCCCACCCACACAGCGCACAGTTACTACCTGTAACACCACACAGCACACTGTATTCTCTACCTGAAACACCACACAGCACGCTGTATTCTCTACCTGTAACACCACACAGCGCCCCGTATTCTCTACCTGTAACACCACACAGCACGCTATATTCTCTACCTGTAACACCACACAGCACGCTGTATTCTCTACCTGTAACACCACACAGCACGTTGTATTCTCTACCTGTAACACCACACAGCACGCTGTATTCTCTACCTGTAACACCACACAGCACAATGTATTCTTTACCTGTAACACCACACAGCACACTGTATTCTCTACCTGTAACACCACACAGCACACTGTATTCTCTACCTGTAACACCGCACAGGACGCTATATTCTCTACATGTAACACCACACAGCATGTTGTATTCTCTACCTGTAACACCACACAGCACGCTGTTTTCTCTACCTGTAACACCACACATCACATTGTATTCTCTACCTGTAACACCACACTGTATTCTCTACCTGTAACACCACACAGCACACTGTATTCTCTACCTGTAACACCACACAGCACACTGTATTCTCTATCTGTAACACCACACAGCACACTGTATTTTCTACCTGTAACACCACACAGCACACTGTATTCTCTACCTGTAACACCACACAGCACACTGTATTCTCTATCTGTAACACCACACAGCACACTGTATTTTCTACCTGTAACACCACACAGCACACTGTATTCTCTACCTGTAACACCACACAGCACGTTGTATTCTCTACCTGTAACACCACACAGCACACTGTATTCTCTACCTGTAACACCACACAGCACAATGTATTCTTTACCTGTAACACCACACAGCACACTGTATTCTCTACCTGTAACACCACACAGCACGCTGTATTCTCTACCTGTAACACCACACAGCACACTGTATTCTCTACCTGTAACACCACACAGCACACTGTATTCTCTACTTGTAACACCACACAGCACGCTGTATTCTCTACATGTAACATCACGTAGCACGCTATATTCTCTACCTGTAACACCACACAGCACGCTGTATTCTCTACCTGTAACACCACACAGCACACTGTATTCTCTACCAGTAACACCACACAGTACGCTGTATTCTCTACCTGTAACACCACACAGCACACTGTATTCTCTACCTGTAACACCACACAGCACACTGTATTCTCTATCTGTAACACCACACAGCACGCTGTATTCTCTACCTGTAACACCACGCAGCACACTGTATTCTCTACCTGTAACGCTGGTATTGGAATAAAGTAAAGAACTTTTTAAATTAAATTTTTTTTTTCATTTCCACGCACATATCATGATCAAGCAACTTTTATCTTTGAAGTTAAGCTCCACAATAAGGAGTTTAGCCAATACTATCTTACATGGGATATGCTGTTTATGCGCCGGCTCTGATCCTCTCTGCTGTTTAGCATAATTTACTTCTGTTACTGCATCATTTTTGTGAATACTCTGCAGTACTGCAATGAAACTCCAACATGTGTGAACATACCCCTAATTTCACTGCAGACTTCTGAAGCACAATCAATGAAATCAGTGCAGCAGCTGCTTCTGGCTGGTCAGAGATGGTGAATTACTCAGGTGAATCACTCAGGGGATTGGGGAATCCAGCAAAGCCTCCTGTGTGATCACGCCCTGCCTCCTGTCTGCATCATCGGCCTGTGTTCATCAAACACACACAACAGGAGACAGAGGCATGGATAGAATCTTTGTCTCCTAAGGTGGGAGAGCAGAAGGAGCAGGAGACAATGTGAATTGGCACAGAGGCCATTTTTCTTCACTTCCTGGATTTCTATCAGCTACCAGTGTGGCAGAACCGCACAGATACGGTAATACATTGTATAGACACATCTATGTAACTTTTAATGTACTTTTAATAGAAAACAAGTTATCCTCATGTGGAGTTCCCCTTTAATGTGACAACGTATCATAATATTTCCTTACTGCTTAGTGTAATGCACCTAGTCTAAAAACTCTGTGACAAATGCTATTATACACCAGGTTTATTGCATAAGGCCCAACACCACTTTTCTTCAGGAAGGTGAACTGAGGTAAGTAGTAAAGTTATCAACAGGGACTGAACGCAGTGTTATTAAAGAGAGCTCTATAATTTCTGGAACATATAAGATAAAGTACTGGAGAGGAAACAACCGACCACATAGCACACTTACCATCCTGTGGCTATTTGGCAGAATTTCAGAGAACTTACAAAGCTCAGGAAGAAGATATTAAGATCATCACTGAGGCCTTTAGAGAGACAAGAACTGAAATTCAATTAAAGTGTACACAGTTGTTGCTGTAAGGAAAAACTTTTGATATTGGCAGTAAAACTACTTTAACCACAGCGTTCCAGCCAGTGGCGGATTAAATGTACCCTGGGCCCCGGGCTGTCCACCCAACCTGGGCCCCCCCCCCCCAGCCACCCCAGCAGGCTGTGTGGGGTATATAAGAATACAGAGGTCTGAGGGGGATCAGTATATAGAAGTGACCCCAGAACATCACTAATAGGGGATAGGGGGGATGTTTTTGTTCTATCCCCTATTAGTGATGTTCTGGGGTCACTTCCCTGCACTGAGCCCCCACAGATCTATGTATTCTTATATGCCACAAAGAATCCAGTGTATAATGCACCTAGGACCAAACTACAACAGCTACATGCACTACAACTCCCAGCATGTACTGACAGTCTGCAGCCCTCATAATATGCTGGGAGTTGTAGTGCCTGCAGTTGTAGTTGGGTTCTAGTTTAAAAGTTTTCACTAGTGTACTGTAGTGACCCCGGGGCTGTGTCAGTACACTACCGCAAACAAAACACTGACCCATTTAGACCCCAATGGTACACAGGCTCTGCACACTATAGGGCTGGGTTCACACTATGTATATTTCAGGCAGTATTTGGTCCTCATGTCAGGTCCTCATAGCAACCAAAACCAGGAGTGGATGGAAAACACAGAAAGGATCTGTTGACACAATGTTGTAATTGAGTGGATGGCCGCCATTTAACGGTAAGTAACGTCCATTATTTCAATATAACAGCCATTGTTTTAAAATAACAGCAAATATTTGCCATTAAATGGCGGCCATCCACTCAATTACAACATTGTGTGAACAGAGCCTTTCTGTGTTTTCTATCCACTCCTGGTTTTGGTTGCTATGAGGACCACAATACTGACTGAAATATACTGTGTGTGAACCCAGCCTATAAGTGATTACAGTGCAGTTACTAATGACTCACAGGTGACGTCTTCTCCGATTGCCGTCGCTCACTTTTTCCTTTCCTCTCTATTTGGCGCAGCATCATGAAGACTTCTCCGGCCCCAACTCAACTGCAGGCGGGGAGCTGGGGGTGACTGGGGAAGGGAGGCAGCTGGGGCGACAGGGGGAGAAGCTGGGGCAAATGAGGCCGGGGAGGGGGGGGGGGAAGCTGGGAAGGCAGGGAAGCAGCAGGGGGTGAACATGATGGGGGTAGCAGCAGGGGGAGAAGATGATGGGGGTAGCAGCAGGGGGAAAAGATGATGGGGGTGGCAGCGGGAGGAGAAGATGATGAAGGGTAGCAGCAGGGGGAAAAGATGATGGGGGTAGCAGCAGGGGGAGAAGATGATGGGGGTGGCAGCAGGAGGAGAAGATGATGAAGGGTAGCAGCAGGGGGAGAAGATGATGAAGGGTAGCAGCAGGGGGAGAAGATGATGGGGGTGGCAGCAGATGATGAAGGGTAGCAGCAGGGGGAGAAGATGATGGGGGTATCAGCAGGGGGAGAAGATGATGGGGGTATCAGCAGGGGGAGAAGATGATGGGGGTGGCAGCAGGGGGAGAATATGATGGGGGGTGGCAGCAGGGGGAGATGATGGGGGTATCAGCAGGGGGAGAAGATGATGGGGGTAGCAGCAGGGGGAGAAGATGATGGGGGTGGCAGCAGGGGGAGATGATGGGGGTAGCAGCAGGGGGAGAAGATGATGGGGGTGGCAGCAGGGGGAGATAATGGGGGTATCAGCAGGGGGAGAAGATGATGGGGGTAGCAGCAGGGGGAGAAGATGATGGGGGTAGCAGCAGGGGGAGAAGATGATGGGGGTATCAGCAGGGGGAGAAGATGATGGGGTAGCAGCAGGGGGAGAAGATGATGGGGGTATCAGCAGGGGGAGAAGATGATGGGGGTATCAGCAGGGGGAGAAGATGATGGGGGTAGCAGAAGGGGGAGAAGATGATGGGGGTAGCAGCAGGGGGAGAAGATGATGGGGGTGGCAGCAGGGGGAGAAGATGATGGGGGTAGCAGCAGGGGGAGAAGATGATGGGGGTGGCAGCAGGGGGAGAAGATGATGGGGGTGGCAGCAGGGGGAGAAGATGATGGGGGTATCAGCAGGGAGAGAAGATGATGGGGTAGCAGCAGGGGGAGAAGATGATGGGGGTAGCAGCAGGGGGAGAAGATGATGGGGGTAGCAGCAGGGGGAGAAGGTGATGGGGGTAGCAGCAGGGGGAGAAGATGATGGGGGTAGCAGCAGGGGGAGAAGATGGGGCGGCATGGAGAGCAGCTAAGGGGCAAGGGGTACAGCCGGGTGGCAGGGGGTATATTCGGGCGGCAGGGAGCCAGGGTGAGCTTCCGGCAGAGAGAGCAGGCCGGAAGCTCACAGTGCAGCCCCGCGGTGCCCGAACTTCTCTGCTTGGCGGCGCGCAGGATGTGACGTCATCACGCCGCCAGGAGAGAAGTACGGGCACCGCAAAGACGGCAAGGAGAGAGGGGGCGGTGCCGCGGCGGACTCCGACGACAGCGCGCCACAGCAGAACATCACTCGGGGGCCCATTGGGCCCCGAAAGTGATGTGCTGCTGGCGCTGCTATGCAAGATCTTAATGTGGGCGGCGCGGGCCCCCCCGGAGCCTTGGGCCCCGGGCGGCCGCCCAAACCGCCCACATTATAATCCGCCATTGGTTCCAGCCACCAGAATGAAATGCTGGGAAAATATACCGCTCTAAATATTGTCAGAATTTAAATATAAATCTCTATAATTTGGTTACAAACATCATCACTCTTTTAACCCCTTAACGACCGTGGGCCGGGGTCCCGGGCTATGGAGCGGGCTCAGGAGCTGAGCTCGCTCCATAGCCGGTGAGGACCGGCTGCTATCTGCAGCCAGGCCCTCACCCTCAATGGCAGGTCGGCGCAATTGCGCGACCGCCCATCATTAACCCCTAAATGCCCCTGACTGCCAGAGGTCCCTTATTTTCCCCCGTGCACTCAGGTCTTCCATTATCTGATTCAGTCTGCCACAGGCAGTTTGTATCAGAAGATCACAGATAACACTGATCCCTGCTATCACCAAAAAACGCTGCGGTATAAGTCCGTTTTATTTCGTCTTGATAGACACGAGTGGGGAGGGGAAGTGAAGGCAGGGACGTCCAGTGGCTACAGCCGTTTCACGTGACTAATCACGGACTTATACCGCAGCGTTTTTTGGTGAGTGCAAGCTTCTTTGTCTCCTTTTTTGGATTACCCGTATACTTTGTTACAGCTTTGCACCCCTATGCTGCACACCATAGGCCTAGTATCCTCACCCTATATATCCTAGCTCGTGAGTACACATGACATGATACTGGACTCTGGTGCTAACTCAGATCTTTCTCCCTAGTTGGACTGATCCCTGCTATGCTATTGAGATCTTGGCACCAAAAATTATGTCCCATATGACCCCGTAGGTGAAAAAATAAAAGCGCTAAAGAGTCACAATGCGGCCATTTTAAATATACCTATTTGCAAAAAAAAAAGTTGTACTGCTAATAAAAATAGTAAAACATTAGAAAACCTAGAAAACATGCATATGGCTGTGTTCAGACTGACTTATAGAATTAAGGAAAAATGTCAGTTTTACCGTAAGAGCATTACGTAAACACATTTTTTGACCCATATTCACCCCATAAATGATATTTTGGGGGCTCCGTCATTCATTTTATGGCAGATTGAAAAATGCCATTACAAAGTACACCTGCTCCTGAAAAAAACAAGCTCTCACATGGCTCTGTTGGTGGAAAAATTAAAAAGTTATGGGTCTTAGAAGGCGAGGAGGAAAAAACAAAAACGTTAATGTGACAATTGGCCCAGTCCTTAAGGGGTTAAAGGGTTTTTTCTTTCAAATCAACTCGTGTCAAAAAGTTATATAGATTTGTAATTTACTTCTATTAGAAAATCTTGTCTTCCAATACTTATCAGCCGCTGTATGTCATGCCGGAAATGTTGTTTTATATTCAGTCTGACACAGTGCTCTCTGGTGACATCTTTGGCCGAGACAGGAACTGTCCAGAGCAGGAGAGGTTTTCTATGGGGATTCTCATAGAAAAACCTCTCCTTCTGTAAAGATTTCCTGTCTGGGCCAGAGATGTCAGCAGAGAGCACTGTGTCAGACTGAATATAAAACATTTCCTGCAGGACATATAGTAGCTGATAAGTATGGGAAGACTTGAGATGTTTTAATAGAAGTAAATTACAAATCTATATAACTTTTTGACACCAGTTGATTTGAAAGAAAAAGATTTTCGCTGGACAACCCCTTTAACATTTTGCTGAAAATTGTGATGGCTGGGGGGGGGGGGATAGTTTACCCCTTTCATGACCAAAGGTGATTGGTGCAAATTTACAAAAAGAGATCAAGAAGTGGTTTTTTTTGTTTTTTTTTAGGAGCAGTAAGACCCATCTGCCTCATAAGGGCACTTTGCCTTCCAGATCAAATAGGGTTATGAGTTAAACATAATAGACTCCGGTCTTTTTTAATCTTATCAGCTATATAACCATGATACTGAAGGTTTTTATTTAACTAGACCCTTAATCCTTTCTCCGATGGAGAAATGCAAATCTTTAAGCTTTAAATCTTTTTTAAGCACTGAGTGATAACATAATGGCTAACAGATTGCATATGGCTGACAATGTGTTAGTTGGTTTTAGTAACATATGGTGTGAGAAAGAGGGGCCAACAAAATACTGCACGCTTCTCTACCATTAAACAAATATAGTGTACTATCGCACAACTTATGCACTTATGTACTGTGGGATCCATTAAATAGGTTCTTTTTTTGAAAATGCTAACAGTCTAAATTAATATGTTATATTGGGGACAAACAAATGATTGATCTATTATATGGCCCGATAATTCTTTAGCAAGGGCTGCACGGACATCATTAGCGATGTCCGTGCAGCCTTTGTCCAATCAGTTTACATGACCTGTCCACGTTCCCATTCTCCTCCTGCCCTCTACTTCCTCCTCGGTCTCGCGCACTGGAGTTCCTGAGATGACAGGCTGCTAAGCCAATCACTGGTCGAAACAGCCGCCTCTGAAACTGCAGCGCAAGGGACCAAGGAGTAAGACCAGGAACGAGGATAGGTAATGTAAACTGTTTATTGAATCGTCAGCCACGCATCGCTATTACATCTGAGCCACAAATCACATTTTTAGAAATGATTAATAAAGTTTATTTGAACAATTTAATGACATGATTTTCAAAAAATTATCATAAAAAATTCTTGTAAAAAGGAGGACAGCACAAGACAGGCAAAGCGTGCTTATAACAATGATAATAGATCACAAAGTAAAAGCATTGAATATTTGAGAGGTAGAAAAGAAAAAAAAGTGCAAAGTGCATAAATGCTAACTGGTAATCACCCCAAGAAAAGTACAATGCGTAAAAGTAAAGACAACTTGCCATAGAGCCTTACAGAACGACAGCCCAACGCACGTTTCGGTGCACCCTTTGTCCTGTGGTCTCCCTTTTCTTATGTTGTGTTGTCTGTCTTGTGCTTTCCTCCTTTTTACAAGAATTTTTTATGATAATTGTTTGAAAATCATGTCTTTAATAAAATTGTTCAAATAAACTGTATTAATTATTTCAAAAATTGAGCTGTGGCTCAGATGTTTCTTTTGAGGAAATTTTGGGGGTGGTGTATGTTTTATACATCTTTGAGCAATTAAAATTCCCAGATACTTTTTTGAGGCTATGCAGCAAAGGTTTTTTGGTTCAATCGCTATTACATGTAGCGATGCACCGTTGGCGGCCGATGATTTTAGGTCTGGGCCTAAAGAAACGACCAGCCGATGATCATTTCATCCGCTGATCGTTGTCTCTATTACACTGAGCGATTATTGGCCGAATAAGCCTGATTATTTTTTTTGTCATATATAATTTTTTATACTTTTTTGGAAATCCTGTAGATCAGGGGTCCTCAACTGGCGGACCGGGGTCCGAACCCGGACCGCGGAGGCCAGCTGTCCGGACCCCTGGTCAGACCTCCTAACCGCCCCGGATCCGGTCCGTCCCGGGGCGGTTAGGAGGTCCCGCTCCCCACCGCACTGCCTCCCCATAGGCGTACTGTCCTTAGATGTCAGTACGCCTGTGGGGCTGGGGGCAGTGTCGGTCCGACCCCCGGCTGATACGCGCTCTCTGGGGATGTCCCGGGGATTCCCCAGCAGAGCGCGCACCACAGACCTCAGTGTACGCTGCCGGCCTGTCCTTCCCGGAAGTGCAGGCCGGCGGCGTATGCTGAGGTCACTGATACATCTGCTGTTGAATCCCCCGGACATCCCTACAGAGCGCGTATCAACCGGGGGCCGGACCGATGGGAAGAGAAGAAGAGAGCCGCAGCGGGGAACGAGGTGCTAGGTGAGTTGTTTTTGTTATTTTTTTTTTCTGTCTGGGGGGCATCTACAAGGGGAGAGCGCACAGGTGGACTATATACTACAGGGGGGACCTCACAGGGGGCTATATACTACTGAGGGGGCTATATACTACTGGGGGGAGCGCACAGGGGGCTATATACTACAGGGGGGACCTCACAGGGGGCTATATACTACTGAGGGGGCTATATACTACTGGGGGGAGTGCACAGGGGGCTATATACTACAGGGGGGACCTCACAGGGGGCTATATACTACTGAGGGGGCTATATACTACTGGGGGGAGCGCACAAGGGGTTATATACTACAGGGGGGACCTCACAGGGGCTATATACTACAGGGGGAAAGCACAAGGGGGGCTATATACTACTGGGGGGGACCTCACAGGGGGCTATATACTACTGGGGGGAGAGCACAGGGGCGCTATATACTACTGGGGGGAGCTCACAGGGGGCTATATACTACGGGGGGGGACCTCACAGGGGGCTATATACTACTGGGGGGAGAGCACAGGGGCGCTATATACTACTAGGGGGAGCTCACAGGGGGCTATATACTACAGGGGGACAACGCACGGGGGGCTATATACTACAGGGGGAGCTCACAGGGGGCTATATACTACAGGGGGGAGCTCACAGGGGGGCTATATACTACTTGGGGGGAGCTCACGGGGGCTATATACTACTGGGGGGAGCTCACAGGGGGCTATATACTACAGGGTGAGAGCACAGGGGGGCTATATACTACTGGGGGGAGCTCACAGGGGGCTATATACTACTGGGGGACAGCGCACAGGGGGCTATATACTACAGGGGGAGAGCGCACAGGGGGGCTATATACTACTGGGTGGAGCTCACAGGGGGCTATATTCTACAGGGGGAGAGCGCACGGGGAGGCTATATACTACTGGGGGGAGCTCACAGGGGGCTATATACTACAGGGGGAGAGCGCACAGGGGGGCTATATACTACTGAGGGAGAGCGCACAGGGGGGGCTATACAATACTGGGGGAGCAACAGGGGGGCTATATACTACCAGGGCAGTCACCCCCTTTGTACCTAATATCAAAGGCCTGGTGAGAGAGAAAAAAATGCCAGTTTTCCCGCTAATAAGCAGCAATTCTGTATATAAATAGTTGAACGTTTGTGACAAAGTAACAAAACACGTTTCCTACTGATGTTCAGCTCGGACCTTCACCTGACAATAGACCCCGGTAAGTGGACCTTCACTAAAAGTTGTTGAGTACCCCTGCTGTAGATTAACCTGGAACCACACATGGCAGTTTTGTGGAAAACTGATACTGAAGCTTTTGTGCCAAAACCAGAAGAGGATTCGAAAAGGATGGAAAATTAAAATAAAATAATACACATTTGAATTTAAAAAAATTTAAAGGGAGTTTTTTTTGTTTTTTTTTTGCAGTGGCAGTTTTCCAAAAAACTGCAATGTGTGTGTTTCCAGCCTAACAGCCACAATATGCTTTCTGTCGGAGGCATCAATCCTAAAGTATATGTCAAATGGGGGCCATAAACGTGAGCCTTAGAGGAGCTGTCCACACATTCATACACACATTCATACGTACACATAGCGCTACTCATACTTATGCACTTACATTCATACACGCTCCTGTACACATATTAAGTATCATAAATGTGATGCTGCTGTCTTGTCATATGGAAGACTTCCTCAATCATGGGACGGTTGTGTGCAGACCTTAGAGTACTACATGGCCATACCTGCGCAGTAAGTCTACCATGTTTGAAATCAACATGTTTAACTAAAAAATACAATGTGTTTTGAGCCCTCAATACTATGGGGTCTTCTCTCTAGCTTGAGAAAGAAGCCAGAGTATTAAGGGGCTAAAATGCGCTGCGGTTCTTCTTTTTTTTTTACCTACCCAGTTGGTCGCCTGCGATTCCATTTTGCCTCATGGGAATCTTCTGAGCTGGCTGGATCCAAGCTAGTTTTTTTTCGTTTACAAATGATACCGTACATAATGGAGAATAATGTGGCATCCAAAAATGTCTAGCGCATATACCACCATGTGTGGAAAAAGGTAAGGGGCCGGGGGGGAAAGAGCTCATGCGTGCCGCCATACCCCTGGGCTTCCTCAGGAGTGAAGGTAACTGTTCTGATAGACGATAGATAATAGATAGATAGATATATGATAGATAGGAGATAGATAGATAGATAGATAGATAGATAGGAGATAGATAGATAATAGATAGAAGATAGGAGATAGATAGATAGATAGGAGATAGATAGATAATAGATAGATAGATAGAAGATATATAAATAAATAAATAGATAGATAAATAGATAGATAGATAGATAGATAGATAATAGATAGATAGATAGAAGATATATAAATAAATAGATAGATAATTAGATAGATAGATAGGAGATATATAAATAGATAGATATGAGATAGATAGATAAACATTTACTGATTTAACACACACAAAAACAAAATTATTTCTAGACAACCGCCCGCCCCTTTTCCCTGCTTAGAGATGAATTTGGAATCTGACTGTTCGCAGTTAAAAAATCCATTTGGCCACAATAAAACATATTCTAATACAAATAAAGAGGAGGATTCTCCCAGGAACGAAGGATATTATATTGTATATTGTGAAAAGGCGATTAAAATTCAGCTGCAGGGGAAAATTGCTTCACCGCTGTAATTCAATCATAAGAGAACAATTTTAAAGTCTCATATGAGAATAAAGTACAAAGAAAAGCTCGGTTTGTCTGCTAAGAATAAAGTAATATCTCAAACTGGTAAATGGGAGAAAAGTTTGCCTTCAATAATACTATTACTAAACGATTGCCCTTGCTGGAGCATTTAAGATTTTCTGGGGTCAATTGTAATCTGGGGGGAAAAAAATCCCAGCGTAATTATTTATTAGGTAGAAGGTCAGAGATCAGACAACACGTGGCTAGTAAAAGTATGTATGGAAAGGGTAAAGTATTTCATGGCATATTATTCCGACTCCAGTACCGCATATAGACCAATTATTATATTCTGAATATAGCATGCATTAATGAGGACTCAAATATGTTTGTACATAATAAATGATATCCTATAATTTTTCCTGCCTTATCTTACAAAATTCCTGAAAGTTTTACTTTTTCAGATTTATTTTTTGCTGCTAAAGTGCCCAAATAAATAACACTAACCAATTTACATGTCATTAAAGGGATTTTCCAGTTGTATATATAGTTAGAATAAAAACTCTCATAGGTGGGCCAAGGGCACATACAGTATAAACTCTCAGGTACGTGGGCCTGGGGTACAAATACCCCTTTTGTTTGTGAACTACACACCTAAAAATTCAAGGGGTTATTCGGTTAGGTAAAATATATGTTGAATCATCCCCTCTCCTGGAGACTAACAATTAATTCCATATATTTCTTTACTTTTTCTCCCTCCTTCCCTAAGTTTTGAGCTGCTGCTTTCTGCTAAAGACATAGGAAACTGTATCTGAGCTGTTCAGTCCAGCTCTGCTCTCAACCCCCTCCTCCCCCTCCCTTATGAGATGGTTATTGTAAACAAGTCCCTATCTGTAACTTTGTAGCAATTTTTTTAATGCAGGGAGAATTAATCACAGTGAATTCATGAGCAACTCGACCTCAGATTAACCCTCCCTGCATTACAAAGAAGCGACAAAGTTGCAGATAGGGACTTGTTAACATCAGCCTTCTCAGAAGGGAGGGGGGGGAGAGGGAGATGGCGTGAACAGCTCACACATAGATTTTTGTTTAACTTTCATTATTTATTTATTTATTTTTTTCATTTAACTCATTATTAAGCTTATCACTTATAACAAAACACTTTAAAATTTACACCAGGGTTCCCCCCCCCCCCTCATACATATTGCCATCTACTCCACCTGAGCATCCCTTACAGTAGAACATAAGGCTTTTAAACTATTAAGCCCATAACCAACAGAGAAAACAAAATGAAAAATATACCCTATTCCCTTCCCCAAATTCCCACAATTCCACAATTATCCCTAGAAGAAGGGCAGACCTGGGTCAGCATGGCTCATCGCTCTCCTACTTTCTAATTGGTATACCTAATTATCCCCCCTTCTCCTTACCTCACCCTCTATCCTCTCTCAACCACTCGGCAGGCCGACCCACTCCGTCTTTTGTCGCTACTATATTCCATAGTATCCCATAACTCCCTCACCCTCCAGTTTTTACACTTTCCGACCACCCCTAGGCATCTTATCCACGGCAGAGGGGGCAGCAGGCACATACAGGTTCCATCTTACTCACTTCACTTCAACTCACCAACAGAACCCCATTCAACTTTACACCCTTTAATTATCTTTCGGACCCGATGGGACTCGCTCCCCTACTTGGCTCCCCCCTCTCAGGAGGATACCCTCAGGGATATTGCCCCCTTCAGGTCCTTTGACTGTTACAGACGACACCTAAGCCGCCCCCAGGCACGCAATAACCTTATATAAAGGTCACCCCGTCCCCGTATGGCAGCCCCTGGCCATCCAATTCTCTCGTTACCATTTATTATTTAATTATTATATATAAATTCTTAATCTTAATCCCTCTATGGGGTTTCTGTTAGTATCAGGCACTCTTTGCTCATCTCATTCACGACCTTGACCTGCCGCTTCCACTCCCCGTCCCTGCCCCCGACACATCCCCATCCCTCCTAGACCTTTCTTATGCGAAGGTGGAAGGCGTCCCATCCCTTTATTCACTCCAAGATATCAGCCTGTCCTACTACCAGCTTGACCAGGTCTACCCCCCCTTACATACAAAAATAGATATACGAAAAGCTAGACAAGCAACCCCATCCTCTTTCTCCTCCCCTCTATGTTCCGTATATTCTTTTCCTTGTTCAACCCCTATCTTATACCGCAATTCCCCTTATACTTCCTGGCTTATCCCCTGATTTTTCCCCTTTTATTCCCCCCCCCCCCCCCCCCCCCCCCCGAAAAGAAAAGAACAAACAAAACGATGGTAGATTTGGACTGCATATATCCGTTTGCTCATGCCACATACCCCAGAAATCATACTCTTTCCATTTCACAATGTACAACAATTCAGCCGCCAAAAAATACAATTCAAAATTAGGAATTTTCTTCAGCAGAAAGCAGCAGCTAAGAACTTGGAGAAGGAGATTGAAAATATAATGAAATAAAGTATGAAAGGAATTGTTAGTCTCCAGGAGGGGGGGTGATTCAAAACATATTTTACCTAACTGCATAACCCCTTTAACTTTCATTATTACTATTAAAACTGCAGTAAAAAAAAAACAAAAAAAAAAAAGATCCTTGTGCAATAGTATAATGCTAGTGATGTCTGCAGTACAACGATATAGGCAGAGGCACACAAGTGATTGCTATTTAAAATAGAAAATCAATGTAACTTCAACATGTTTTGCTACTGAACCCAACTTCCTCAGGGATAAAAGGCTATCAAGCCTCTGATAGCAACAGCCTGTCTTATATACTACTTAATCACTAGTATTGGACTTGAGAATCAGACAGTAGATCTCGAGTACAGGCTGGGGTATAATACTCACCTCCATACTGTTGCATCAGCGATCTTCTCATACAGTTTGCATTCAGGCAGACTCTATGTGCAGAGCGCTAATAATACTGATCAGTGCTATGTAATGACATAGCATTGATTGATATATGCAATCTAATGATTGCCTATACAGTATAAGACCCTAAGGGGCTTATAAAATGTAAGATTTTTTTTTTTAACTAAAACATGGCACAACCTATCTCTGAATAAAAGTTTAAATCACTCTCTTTCCCATTTTACAAATAAAAATATGTAAAATACATATATATATATATATATATATATATATATATATATATATACAAATATGACATGTAAATTCTTTCGGCGAATGTGTGGTGTCTACGGCAGCACACGGGGATATGCACACCGCCATGAGCGGGTACGAGCGACGGAATCCACCGGAACTTATCCACACGGATTTCGTAGTGTGAACCCACCTTTACTTCTCCAGCTAGAACATTGTTCTGTAAGAACCCCATATACCTGGCAAATAAAACATAGTATTGGTCAGTCTGCACAATAACCTATTGATATTCTTTACAGTAAAGGAATGGAGACTATTGCTTTCATGTTGAGGTATAGTGTTTTATCTTTCAGTACTGGAAAGTTCTCCATTACAAAGGTGCCTCATAACCCCCCCGTAATAAATATGCAGGTCACATAATAAGAATACTCATCATTTTATAATTCATCCCTGATAGCAGAAAATGGATATTGTTATTCTCCAAGATTTATTTCTGCAATTATGTTTCGGGGGCCTAAAAATCACATCGCTATTACACAGATCTCAGAATTAATTATGCACCTCTAATTGGTTTACTAAATATTTCACCTCAACCAATTTCCTTTTTTTAGTACAGATACGTCCTAAGTGACTGATTTAGAAGGCGCGGAGAAGTCTAAGTAGATCATTACCAGTGTATTATCTTAATACAAATCCCTGCTTGCTCCCCTGCACAAAGCTAATGAGGTTACTTTACTATGACCTATTTTAGATAAAACTGCAGTGATCGGGCTGATTTCTAGACCGTGCTTTTAGTATCTATTGTTCATTGCCCTTTAAATCCTATATGACCTGCCCCATGGAAAGAAAATGTTGTCAGAATTGATACAATATACTGTATTTTATTTATATTGCACCAGAAATGTAGGTGAATGATACAACAATGTTTACCAATAGGGATACTGAACACTGACATGTAATGCAGTACACTTTCAGAATACATATAACATATAGGTATCAAGGTCTGAAACATTCTAAGGCTATGTTTACACTACGTAAAATAGCGGCCGTTGTCCACGCCGCAAAACTACAGCCGTTGTTTTGAGGTTTCCTATAATGACTGCAATGCAATGTAACTACGTCCGCTGAATTAACACTACGTATCAGATAACGGCCGTTGTTTATACGGCCCCGTGAAAAATGAACATGTCAATTATTTCCGTCCGGTAATACTGCAACAACGGCCGTGGATTTCAATGCGTCCGCGAGCGTAAAACTTATATCTGCCGAATTAAACTTGATTTTGATGTAAAAAAATTTCTGAGTGGTTTCTCGGGCTGGGCGCAGTATTTAAAGTAAATGACCTGTTTTATCCCGTTTATAAACATGCTAGGAATCAAAATTAAACAACGGTCGTAGTTTCACAACTAGCCCGTACGATCGTAATTCTACGGCCGTAGTTTTGGTCGCAAAAGTCCGGCCGGTGAAAACAACGGCCGTTATTTTACGTAGTGTGAACATAGCCTAAACATGGAACTAGATGCAATGCTTACAGTAAGTAAAGCCCCTTTTACATAGAAGAGCAAACGAGCGCTGTCCGTGTAATAGGGCCTTAAGGTAATGATGTTATATATATACAGATATAGGCCATGTTATATATATACAGATATAGGCCATTTTATATATATATACAGATATAGGCCATGTTATATATATACAGATATAGGCCATGTTAACACTACAGTATCCGAGTGAACATTACTTCATCTGAACTGGAATGCAGGCATATTCGGGTGTGCCCGCACTCCAATTAGCCATAGAGCTCAGTGTAAAGTACGTCCGGAGACGTACTTTACACTGTGTGCACAGACTATTTTGCGCAGCTGCTATCCACTGAATAGCAGCCGCAAAAAAAGAGACAAGTCAGTTTTTTGTGCGGACGCATAAAACACTGGCCATAGTGTACACAGCGTGTATACAAATTTGGCCGTTGTTCTATAGAATCAGCCACCCTGTCAATAAACAGTGGCCGTGGCCGTTGTTTATTGAAAATATACGTAGTGTGAATGTGGCCATATCCAAAATGTACTTATCAAATTTTTTATTTCCTGGCGCCGGTGGGCAGCATATCAAATAGGTTAAACAATCATAGAGGTTAATTGGTAATAAATTAAATAAGTACTTAAAGGGGGTACTCAGGGCAGAAGGCCTTTTTTCAGTATCACCATGGAGGGGTTGGATGAAAACTATGATGTTAGGTCCCTAACTCAAGTCCCTGGTTTCCTACTGGTCTAAGACGGGACCTGAGACGTGGTGTCTCAGGTCCGCTCAGCCATTCAGCAGCAGCCATTGAATGGCAGAGCGGGCCGGCCAACATTGCATACCAAGGTCTGTCTGAGACCAGGGAGCGGCTGGAGACCAGGGTCCAAAGTAGCATGATGTGGGCCCTAGCACTGGAGGTAAGTGGACGCCATTGTTTTTGCCCCCTTTAAAGAATTTTTTCAACTTATCAAACTAATCACAAGAGCAGGAACCAGCATATTTTTAATGTAGCAATAATAAGGTATTAATGGTGGGAAGAAGGTCTCTTGCAGATGTAGTGGCAATAAGGGGAAACAAAATCCAAAAAAGAGTTTAGGTTTTAGGGAAGTTTATGCATGTGGCCCTTGGCTCAGGGTACCACAACAGCGGATTTGAGGAGACCTAGAAGCTTTATAGTTAGATAGATAGTGACCCTGGGGTGATCATTAAAAAATTTCACTTCTGAGAGTGAAGGAACAGGGAAAACATTGGAAAGCCCAGAAACTTCAGATGCTGTATAGAAAACTGATCATATGGTCCAACAAAAGCTGTAAAGTAGAAGATATGAAAATGGAGCTTTTCCAGGACCATGGTGGTCTAGGTCACCTCTTGTGGCAGCTTATCTCACCATGGACAAAAGGAGATATATATATATTAGGCTATGTTCACATAACGTTTTTTCTTCTCTGTTTAAAATGGCATCCATCATTTCGAAGTTAGGCCCCCCTTGCAATGACAGCTGTTGGTAGATTATTCTAGTTCAGGTGGACTGATTGGCCTTTGGGTGTGTGTGGGTAGGTTTCAGTCTAATTTCCTATGGAAAAATGATAAATGTGGCGCACGCAGAGGCCGCGCCCCCTCTGTGTGCTGCCACACCTCTCGTAACCCCCTCTCCGCCCCACTGGTGAAGGTGGCGCAGATGGGCCAGATGCGAAAAAAATTCACAAAAATACCGTTTGTAAATATTTTTACGCCAATCTGCCCCATCTGCGCCTAAAACAGGCATTTAAGCCTTTTTATACATGTCCCCCCTTGAATTTAATAGTAAAAACGGTGAAAGGATGGATAAAAAAGAAAAACTGTGTGTGAACAACTAGAAAACAACGTCCGCTGTTTGCAAAACACGTCCGGAAAAAATTAATATGATCATTATTTTGACGTTCACGCAGACAACCTCCTTCATTTTATACACTGTGTGCATTTGAAGTCCGTCATTCCATTGACTTCAATGCACTGCATCGAAATCAATGAAATTGCAGCAAAAACGGATGTCTTTTTAACCCCTAGACAACCCAGGACGTAGAGTTACGTCATGGAAGTCTGTCACCAGACGACCCTGGACGTAACTGTACGTCCTGGGTGGTTCTCCCGCTATGAAGCGGGCTCCGGAGCGGAGCGCGCTTCATAGGAGGTGGGGGCCGGCTGCAGTGAGCAGCCGGGACCTCACCGGTAATGACACGCTGCAGCGATCGCGCTGCCGCGTGTCATTAACGCAAATGCCGCGACCGCGGCGCGGCCGCAGCATTTAAGTGTAAGTGACAGGGGAGTCCCCTGTCACTTACCGATCGGGGCCCCCGCAGTGTGACTCCGGGGGTCCCGATCGTTGAAACGGACTGCCGGAGGTCTCTCACCTTCCTCTGTGCGGTCCAATCGGCGATCTGCTACACTGAGCCTGCACAGGCAGGCTCAATGAGCAGATCGCCGATAACACTGATCAATGCTATGCCTATGGCATAGCAATCATCAGTGTCTGCAATCAAACTAGTGTATGTAAAAGTCCCCCAAAGGGACTACACTACCCCAAAACCCCTCCCCCAATAAAAGTTGAAATCACCCCCCCATCCCATTATATAAATAAAACATATAAAAATAAATAAATAGATAAACATATAATATACCGTAGCGTGCGTAATTGTCCGATCTATTAAAATATAACAAGCGTCATTGTAATCGGTGAACGGCGTACACGAAAAGAGGGGAAAAAGTGCGCAGATTACCGATTTTATGTTACATTATATATTAAAAAAAATCTATAAAAAGTGATCAAAACGTCCGATCTTCACAAATATGGTATTAATAAAAACTAGAGATCATGGCGGAAAAAATGACACCCCATACAGCCCCGAAGGTGAAAAAATAAAACTCTTATAAGCGTCACAATAGGCCCATTTTATTAATAATTAATTGCAAAAAAAGGATTTCATAAAAAAAAAAATATATTACATTAGAGAATCTGTGTAAACCTGCATATGGTTGTGTTCGGGCTGACCTATAGAATAGAATTGTATAATGTCGCTTTTACCATATAGTGCATTACGTAGACACAGGAACCCCCCAAACGTTACATATTGCATTCTTTTTTACGATTTCACCTATTTATATCTTCATAAATAATATATTTGGGATTCCATCATACATGTTATGGTAAAATGAAAGACGCCATTACAAAGTACAACTATTCCTGTAACAAACAAGCACTTACATGGCTTGTAGATAGAAAACTGAGAGTGCTAGAGCTCTTAGAAGGGGAGGAGGGAAAAACGAAAACACTAAGATCAAAATTTGCGCGGTCCACTGGGTCATTTTGGGCCTGGTCCTCAAAGGGTTAAAGGAGAAGTCTGGCCAAAATTATTTTTTTATATGTTATTACTGATGGAAAGTTATACAATTTTCTAATGTACATTAATTATGGGAAATGCTCATATACTGCTATTTTCCTTAATTTAGTGTATCAGGAAGTGTTAGAATTATCTCAGAAGCAGTGACGTCACGACGAATGGTGTAATTCCTAAGGAGTGTCCAGCAGGTGGTGCACTATATATAGAAGTCAATGAGTACTGCTGGAAGCTCCATTGGAATTACAATGGATGTGTATGTAAATGTAATAGTATGTTTTTGATTGAATACATTTATTGAATACTTTGGGGAGCAAGTGTCCTCACTCCCCAAAGTATTCCATAAATGTAATCAATCAGTACATCACAGTAAGCCCGCAGAACCGCCGCTGCTACCGAACGCCCGCCGCTCTGGACTACACTCAACTACTACTCTCATCACCTGCTCAAAGCATGAGCAGGTGATGTGAGAGTAGTAGCTGGGTTATATCTCTGAGATCGCCGCCGCTGATGCTGCTGATGCCGCGCAGGGGGAGCCGCTCATCACTGCAGCCATGATCCCCCTCCGCTCCCCCCTCCTGCTTCTTCTTCCGGGATCCTGGCGAACTTTACACTATCTGATGGCTGACTCCCTGCCTGGCCGCCGCTCTCCAATTACACGTGCCGGCGGCCGGGTGGGGAGTCAGCCATCAGATAGTGTAAGGAAGAAGCAGGAGGGGGGAGTGGTGGGGGATGATGGCTTCAGTGATGAGCGGCTCCCCCTGCGCGGCATCAGCAGCATCAGCGGCGGTGGCGGCGATCTCAGCGATATAACCCAGCTACTACACCTCCCATCACCTGCTCATGCTATGAGCAGGTGATGAGAGTAGTAGTTGAGTGTAGTCCAGAGCGGCGGGCGTTTGGTAGTGGTGAGCGGCGGCGGTTCCGCGGGCTTACTGTGATGTACTGACTGATTACATTTATGGAATACTTTGGGGAGCAAGGACACTTGCTCCCCAAAGTATTCCATAAATATATTCAATCAAAAACACTGTATATTACATTTACATACACATCCATTGTCAATTCCATTGACTTCTATATATAGTGCGCCCCCTGCTGGACACTCCATAGGAATTACACCATTCGTCGTGATGTCACTGCTTCTGAGATAATTCTAACACTTCCTGATACGCTAAATTAAGGGAAATAGCAGTATATGAGCATTTCCCATAATTAATGTACATTAGAAAATTGTATAACTTTCCATCAGTAATAACATATAAAAAAATAATTTGGGCCGGACGTCTCCTTTAAGTATAAAAAGCGGACGCCTTTTCTCTTTTTTTGACGTTGTGTGAACGTAGCTATGGGTGTCTGACCCTTGTCATCAGACAAAAGATCAGGGATAGGGAACCTTCGGCTCTCCAGCTGTCGCAAAACTACAATTCCCATCATGCCTGGACAGCCAAAGCTAATGCTCTGTGCAGGCATGATGGGAATTGTAGTTTTGCAACAGCTGAAGAGCCCAAGGTTCCCCATGCCTGCAATAGGTGAATAAAGGATGAGGCTCAGACTATATCTTACTTATGTACGGTGCCAGACTGGGGTATCTGGGGCCCACCAGAGGAAATGATTCTTGGGGCCCACCAATGAAGAACCAGTGAGAAAAGACATGTCAGTCAGTGTTAGTGCAGGTCCTAAAGCTGGGGGCCCACCGGAGGATTCCCCGGTCCTCCGGTGGGCCAGTCCGGCACTACTTATGTATTCCCTTACATAACTATCTCTAAATTCAGAAGAATCGACACTAGATACAAAATATGAGTCAGTCAATTGAATCCTATGGTTTGTTAAGCGAGCTTTTTCCTGGAATCCCCCTCCTTCATTGATACTTTACCTTAAATAAACCTACAAGCAGCTATTTGTACTCGGGGCTGTTAGCAAATATCTTTCTTCCTAATTGAGCCAGATGATAGATGAGCCTTTCCGCACAGTGACTATGTAAGGGATTATTTGTCTTTTGTTGGAATCAGTCACTATAGTTAACAGTACAAATGAATGGATTACTATGCACACACAATGCTGAAGTTTAGATACAGATTAGTCACTTCATTATAGAGGGGAAGATTAACAGCTCTGTATTCACCAGATACATTCATTGCACATCCTCTGGAGATATTATTCATGAAAGTAAAATAATTCCGCAATGCATCCTCTGAAGTCTTAAGAAACAATGTGTCACCTGTTAATAAATGTATCAGCCTAGGAGAGAATTCTCGATCGTATCCAATGGCCCATTACTTTTTAATGTGGTGAGGGAAAGGGGAAAGGGATTTTAGTTCCAGACTACTGCTCCAGAATATGATGACATCAGTCATGAACTTCAGGAGGCAGATGAACACCGAATCCTCCAAGGACCTAAAGAGAACTGAGACTAAAGTGAGAGAGGAAGAAAAAAACAGGGCACATCTATAAGCTGTGGAGCTTCCAGCGATAACCTGCAGATGGCGCTGCTGCAATTGTCCAAAGAATACAAAAAACAAGCCAAAAAGCACAACATACCAAAACGTAACTAGCTAACAACTATATTATGTTGATATATCTACAAAAAATTCAAGTTTAATCGTGACTCCAGAGGAGTGATTTACAGGATCTTGTTTAAAGGAGAAGTACGGGGCTGCAACTATTTTTAGAAGAGGCAGGTGCGTGCATGCCTGTGTGTGGTGATATAATAACCACTACTGCCTGTCCAGCACCGGAATACCGGTCCGGGACCCCCTCCAGCCTCCGGGATCTTCTTAGCTGACATCACGACCCAGCTCATTGACAGCCTCCTCAGCCAGTCACTGAATGAGGTGGGACGTCGTTCCAGTCACTGATTGGCTGAGCGGGCTGTCCATCAGCCAGTCAGGCACTTTCCCCTGAGTTGTGATGGCCCCGGACTTTCTGGCATGCCGATTTGCAGGCACGGGGAGAGATAAGTAGTTGTTCCTCTCCTTTAATTAGTATCAAAGCACCTAAAAATCCTCTTCTCTTTACTTTATTCCTATTGCCTTATGACACGATTTGATTTAAACCTCTAACAGGGACATCACTACAGATTAACAATTGGGGGGGGAGACAGGGGGGCCTATTAAATGGGTTATCCAGCATTAGAAAAACATGGCCACTTTCTTCCAAATACTCAGAAACTTTTGCCATGATTTACACTAATAAATCAGGCGCCTGAGGAGGCCACACCTCGTCTTCACCTTGTCACTTCCCCTGCCCACCCATCAGCAGCCCACTATTACCTGGGAGGGAGCCATGGGTTTTGCACCTTTCCAGCCTAACAACACCAGCCTGTTGAAACCCCAGGCCCGTGCATCAGTTTTAATGTTTGGGGCCTGATGGTACCTGGCTTTTTCCAGTACGCCTTGTGGCACTGGGAACTGGAGTAATAATAAGGGGGTTAATGCTAGCCATTTTATGGCCTAACACAGATCCCCTGCTATATGAAGGCCATCAGATGGCTCCATTGCTGAACTGGTAGTAAAAAAATGTTGCAGGAAATGTTCTTAACATTTGGATGTCCACCACTAGCAGATAGACTAAGGTCTCATTCACACTTTTGATTTTTCAGGTCCGTTATTTGTATCTGTAGTGCATCCTCATCCGCAAAAATGTTGACCTGATTAAAAAAATGTAACTAGTTTGCTTAGATCTGTGTTTTTCACACACGTCACCGATAAGACATCCGTGACGCCTGCATAAAACACAGATCTTATAGACTTCTATTGGTAAGCCTTACCGCAAACACAATCCGCACTAAGGCATGTCCTATTTTTTTGCAGTACGGTTTGCGGTTCCGTAATAGAACAGACTGTGTGAACAGCCGAATAGAAATCAATGGGCAATACGTTGATCCGTGACTGCGGATCCGGTTCTCACAGGTCCTCACAGTGGGATACAGTCAGTGTATTCTGTGTTTTCCCCACTAGGTGTCACTACTGTGTTTTCGTTTGCCTTATGCTCTGCACAGCTGAAGGAATGCACTGGGTTAACTGGGTTTTTTTTGTAACATGTTGTTCTTATGCCCAATCACAGGTGCAGGCCAGTTTCCCTCCTTTTTTTCTGCCTATCCTCTTTCTTCTCTCTTTTGCACACACAGCCCCACCAATCACTAGGAGGTTTAGTTTGCCCCTATAAAGGGAGGTTAGTTCCTGGTGGGAGGAGTCCTCTAGGTAGAATGGAAAGATGAATGTCCAGCTCCAGACTTAGTTCCCTTGCAATGCTTTATTGAAGTAAAATCAGGCACCTCATAGTCCAAAGACCGACATGTTTCGGGCAAAGCCCTTAAACATGGTATACAAGATAGTCACAACAGTTCATTTAAAAAGCCAACCCCATCAGATCACCTGGTCTCAGGCCCTCCCTTCTGGGGTGAAATACAAGTCCCGGCAAACAAATAAAACCCGAGAAAAACAGGTAGGTAGTACACCAGAGAGAGCAACGCACAGGGAGAGTGTTCCAAGTAAACAAGTAACGTCAGCTAGCATGCAGTGCTACAGCCCTCAGGAGAAAAGGGCATCCTCTGAGGATCACCTTGTCCACTCCAGGGATTCACTTAACAAGATACAGGGCAGTATACCTGAGTATGGTACTGACCACAGCCGGACAAAGCTGCTATTTGCCTACGTATCCTGCTGAAAAGTTTTGGGAAGTGTGCTTCACCCAGCGCAGGGATGTGGGGCCTTGTGCTACCCTTATAGGACAGGTATCCCGACACTGTAGGGCAATAGGCGTTTATATATCTGAGTACAAGTTTTCTTTTTTTTCTTCTTCTCTCAACTATGCTATCCCGGCAAAGTACACAGCTACATTGGACATGGCCCTCAAGACGCTCCTCTACTCTCACTTCTACTATTGCTAAAGTTTTATATTTTTGTATTGCACTGAAGAACTTAAGTAAATGGATGTTATTCTGGTTAAGCTACTGGATTCTGTTTATGATTCTGCACCTACACATCAGGTAACACTTGGGTTATCCAAACCTCTGGAAGCAGTGCCTGTCTGATTGGGGGTTGGTGCCAACGCCACTCCAGGCTACCGTGACAAGTGCCCAAGTGACCCTACACCCACTGAGCTGCCACAACACTGCCAGAGCTACCCCAACCATTAGCAACCCCTCAGGACTTTATCTTTAGTTGCCACCAATAGGCAGTATTTTTTTTTTCTCCATGAAACCTCATGGTGATCTAAGCATGATTTAGTAGTACAGAAAATTATTGCTCCACAGCAGTTTAAGCATATTGCATTCAAAGTATATCAATAGCATTTTTTTATTTACTTGAATTTACATAATATCATGCATATAAGTTCACCAATTAATAGAATTTAACATACAGTAGTTACTTGCTGGCTGTGATTCATTGCCTGATAGATTCTTGCAAAAGCGATGTTTCTTGTTTGTTTCTTGGTGATGCTAGGAGATGTCCGTGATTTGGCACGGATAGAGCAGCTTTGATGGAATTGCTGAAGTTGGCATATGGTATGTGTTGACAATAAAGCATCAAGCACTCTGAAGAGGAAAAATACAAATCCACAATTCTTAAAGTCTTTACAGAGGTGCTTGAGGACACTTAATGCTGCTTTATACTACCTGCCACATACAGGGAACAAAACGTGCAAAGCCGAAATTATTTTAAATTCTAAGAAATTATTTACATAATATTGCTTAGCAACTGACAAAATACAGAATGAGGTCAATAAATCAGACGTGTTATTGACATGGGAAGATGTCAGAAGGCATATACTGAATTAGATTTGTTTTACTGTGCAACCCCCGATATGATTAAACTGCTGATCGAATGGCCCAAACAGGCCTTCAAGCATTTTAATGAGAGTGCAATGTTATGTTAGGTTGGCTTTCACAATGCACCTCCAGATCTGATTCCTAAAATTCAACTTAACCCCGCACGGCGGTCGCGCTCTGAACCACCGAGGTCCCGGGTGCCGCATGTAGCTGCAAATGACAGCTGCATCCGTCAAATGACAGATGCATCCGTTTTCCTGATGCAGCCATTCCCTGGTGTCTAGTGGGGTGGATCGCTCCTCCGAGACGTTGTACCGGAGGAGCGATCCACACATCCGGCTGGGGCTGGGGCTGGGGTCTGCGCCGTAGTGGTGCTGATCCCGGCTTGGCACTCGGTTGCTTCCAGCTGCAGCAGCCGGAAGCAATCGAGTGCCTATCTCATTGATCTATGCTGTATTACTATACATCATAGATCTCAATGAGAGATCAGTGTGCTTATACTAGAAGTCCCCCAGGGGAGCTTCTAGTATAAGTGTAAAATAAATAAATAAAGTGTCATTATTAATAAAAAGCCCCCTTCTCTAATAAAAGTTTGAATCACCCCCCTTTTCCCATGTTACAAATAAAAATAAATAAATAAACATGCGTAATTGCCCGAATTATTAATTAATCACATTCCTGATCTCGCCACGATCCGCCAGTGGCACCCAGCTGCCGATAGCAGCCAGGAGCCGGGTCACTGTGTAACCTCTCTGAACTCCTCCACCTGCTGCAGGACGTACCAACACATCCTCATGCGGGAAGGGGTTAAGCACATTTAAATATTCTTTGGATAAAAATATTATCAAGACAAAAAGTGATAGTAGTAATAATAATAATAATAATAATAATAATAATAATAATAATAATAATAGACTTTCATGGGGTTTTCTCACCAAGAACATTTCTCTCTCTACTCACAGAGATGTTATTCGTCTTGTTCTTTAAACCCTCTAACTTAGACACCAAATAACCAATAAAACCTGCAAATCTCTTCATCTCTTTTCTATTTCTCTCTGACAGTATCAGTATTATCTATACCAGTCTGAAGGACAAGGCTAGGCTTCCGCTACATCCAAGGTAATACAAGCAAATGTATCATCTGATGTCAGTCCGTTATCTGGATAAAATTCGATGTTCCTATATGGGAGTGTATTGGGAACTACTATAAAATGAGCAAACTTCTCAAAAGCTATCCAGGACTTGAGCAATAAGAACCTCACAATAACCTATTTATCTTCAGCTTGAGCGAATCGCTCAGTGACTGCTCATACAAGTCATTAGGGAGTGTTGGCTTTCTAGAAAAACAAGTCTTGAAACAATACAACACCAAGTCTACGGTAATGCGGGATAATGCAGCGATACATTGTATCTTGTACTAATCTGAAGCCACTTCCATCTAATAAATGTGTTCCACTTTCCAGTTTCAATATCTCAACGCGGCTGAAGTGATGCTACAGTAATTTCAAAGCTTTTGACCTGTTTTGTGAAGAGGTTCTACAAAAAATATCATAAAGGATATTATTTCCAGGGCTCTCTAGTGCAGAGTGATCGAGGGGAAGGAAGGAAATGCATCTCCAAAAGACTGCGAAAGGGTAGATGTGGTGTAAAAGTTTTACTGATCAGTCTCTTACAGCACAAGTTAGCTTTAGTGACACTGTCACCCCCTTTTGCACAGGTGTAAAGGGTAAATTTTGCAGTTTTCATACCTTATTTTATATCATACATCATGGAGCTTGTTCCAGTAAAAAGTCATCTGCGGATTGAGTCTGGGCGGGGCTTCATGGCTGCAGCACCACTTAGCTCCGCCAACATAGCCACTGTGGGCCCCGTCCGTCTGTGATGTCATCAGTGTATAGGCCCACCCCCTCGATGGCCATTGGGAAGGGCTGGCCTAAAGGTTTAGGCCCCACCTCCTCTAGATCACCCATACCAATGGCTGCTGCGGGGGCACGGCATATATACTGATGACATCACGGAGGGGCAGACCCACTGTAGTGATGTGGGCGGAGCTAAGTGGTGCTTCACCCGTGAAGCCACGCCCAGGTAGCACTATCCATAGATGAAAAAAGATCTGGAACAAGCACCATGATATAAAATAAGGTATGAAAACTGCAAAATTTACTCTTTACACCTGTGCAAAACTGGGGTGACAGTGCTTGAGAGGTGGAATATTTGGCCACTTTCCCTTTAAGATCACTTAAACTGAAGAATTTAAAGTGTCACTGTCACTTCACAAAACCTTTGACATGTCATAAAGACATATCAAAAGTTTTGATCGGTCCGGGTCTGAGTATTCGGACCCCTACCAATCAGGAGATAGAGTCAGAAAGAAACGCGTTGCAGCACGTCCTCTCCCGGCTCAGTATCACATGATCAGTCGGACTTATAATGGAGCTCTACGGAGTCCAACTGATCCCGTGACACAGAGCCAGGAGAGAATGAGCTGCAGCGTGTCTTCTCCCGGCTCCATCTCCAGTTCGGTACAGGTCTTAACACTAAGAGCCGGACCGATCAAAACTTTTGACATGTCACTATAACATAAAAAAAGCAAAAGTCGGCAGCACTCCTATGTCTCTGTTCACACTGTAGGTTGACCGCTGCAAAAAAAAAAAAAAGGGGCAACAGCAACCTACAGGTGCAAGTGCTTACCGTATATACTCTTCCTGGCATACACACAATAAAAACCTGCTCTATAAATATTAGGAAATGAGGATCTTAGCAAACCATTTGATCAAACTGAGTATACCATGTCACTATGTTAAGGTGTCCTCAGAGACATGGTCCTAGTATTCTTGCACTAGCAATGGCCTCTCCTGGGCTTTTCTGTTGTATAGGGGGGGGGCTTCCTTCTGTTGGCTTGCACTCTACCCGTGTCCTGTGGGTGTTATAAAAGAGATTCTTTGGATCCTATCTATCCAGTTGTAGGCTTAATGCTAGCCCAGGAGAGGCCTTAGCAAACACAGGAAAGCTCTAGAGAAAACCACAGCCGCTGATAGACTGCAGTAGAGATAACACACAAGTACTGGTCAGAGGCCAGGCCCTGAACTGCGTAGACTTGTCTAAGTCAACCCTTCCATGGACTTACATTGATGGGGAGACATGGGGTGATCCAATAAGGAATTGCTGTTATTGATGGAAAGACATGAGGTGATTTAGAAATTGCTCTCATTGGTTGAGAGAAGGACAGTGACCAGACAACCTGACTCTCATATATGTGACAAGGTGTGGTATAGCGATACAGTAGAAATTGTTTAACCCTTGCACAAACAAAACCCTTCAGCGTATACTGTTAAGGCAAATGTACTATCAGGTACATTGCTTTTTTTTCCCTAACATTAGTAGGTCAGTGCCACTGTGGGGATCCCGGAGACGCTGCCTTTTTTTTTTCAAAACACCGCTCAGTTCCCGCAATTGGCACCGTTCTTTTGCCATGCTGATGTAAAGCTGATGGGTTCTCTTTAAGATGAGCTTTTATGTATTTTGCACAAAGCAGAAGTTACAATTGTACTCTGTTTATATACATAACAGCCTAAGTATAGTTCAGATCTCAGCAAAAAGGGACCATTGTAATAAGTTTCGCTCAGAATATCAACCAGTGATTTCCAGTGTAGTAATCGTAATTTAGTACCGGCTAATGATTTTGTATCAATGCATTCTAACAGTCATGACCTTTTTGTTTTTTTTGTTTTTTTTTGGGGGGGGGGATTTTGTTTTACAGTGCTCACTGTGCAGTGTATTATGTGATAACTTTTTTCTATGGATCGGTATGATTATGGTATTGCGGTGTTTCCCCGAAAATAAGACAGTGTCTTATATTAATTTTTACTCCAAAACAGGCACTATGTCTTATTTTTGGGGTATGCCTTGTTCCCCCCCCCCCCCTCGGTCGGGGTAAGAGAAATAAGACATCTCTTCGGACCTCCCCGCAATACTCAAAAACTTTTGTGGCGGCTTGCAGCGGGACGTGCAGCGGTGTGGTGCGTCAAGCTGCGTAGAGGATGTTATGGGCCATGGACCAAGCTGCTGGCGGCACTGGCAGTGAAGCTCCCTGAGGGGATAAGGTGAGTCCAGAGTAGCGGTGGGTAGTGGAGGCGGCAGCCTTACTTTCAGGGGGTGCCCTAATTTAGGGTAGGGGGTGCCTTATTTTCGGGGGATGCCTTACTTTACGCTAGAGGGTAGAGTAGTACGGGTGTCTTATTTTAGGAGGGAGTCTTATTTTCGGGGAAACAGGGTACCAAATATATGTTTCATTACTTTGCACAAAAGAAATCCTGTTTTTGTTTATTTTTAAATATTTTTTTTTTTGCTGTTGCTATATACTGAACGCCATAACCTTTTATTCTTCTGTTGATGGTGCAGTGTGAGGGCTCGTTTTTTGTTGACTGAGCTGACATTTTCATTGATACCACCATCATTCCACTTACTGTTTAAAACCTAATTATTATTGTCATGTTACTACTGTATATTATTTTGAGCATTTTTTTTTATCACTCGTGTCTGTAGGAGGCGCAATACCACAACTTTTTCTCAAGTTATTTAATTGTCTTTATTGTTTTTATTCTTTCCTCTGAGGAAAAAAACTATTATTTATTTTTTTTATATATTTTTAATTAAATTTTTATAATCCAGTCTTTTTAGTTATAGAGTTATTTAGATTGGTTTTATCGATTCCCTTTGAAAAGACCTTTATAAAAATGTACTATGTAAAATAGCATTATTCTCAATTTATCACTTAGACTTTAGAGAGCTAAAATGACAGATGCACAGTAAGTGGAGGAAATTGCAGGAGCACTGTAAATAGCTAGTTAGCGTTCCAATTATACGTATTTTAGATATGACATTCAGACATTCAGTGATATTCTCAATGGACATAATGAGGTTTTCTATACAGACTGTTAAAAAAAACACCTTATGCATCACCAGTGATCTAGAAGATAATGCTAGTGATTACCTAAATGAAATATATTAGCTCGTTCCTATTTCAGGTCAGTAGGAAGACTGATATAAGTATTGCTAATGGTTGTACCTCAAATTCTATACAACCTGCATGTAAACAAGAGTATATGGTATGGTAAATAGACCATTTGGGGGTACATACGACTTACTGATTAGATACAATTGCACTGTTAAAACTCTATTTACACTTTTTAGTTTTATATGTTTTTTTTTTTGTGGAAACAAAACCATTAACTCCTTCAGAATCGGGTAAATTTTGTGCTTAAAGCCTACCTGTTGCGAATTTTTAAGGAAATTAACAGGGGTTGTGATTGGCGCAGTTTTGCAATTTGCTTGCTTTATTTTTTCTTTAGTTTACACTGCTTAAATCAATGTTATACATACGGCCAAACCATTGTCCATGCTCCCTCCATGCAGATATTTGGTCTTTTCTTTGTTCAAAAAAAGAGACCAAACACAGGAAGTCCCAGTCCTTTGTGCGCCCCCACACAAAGAAAGACACCTGTTCATCATGCAGGCTGTATATCAACTGAGGGCAATAACTTAGGCTAATTATGTTATTATGCTGATTCAATTATCAGCTATGCAGCTTACCGTGAGACAATGCTCTTCGTTATGCAACAATTCAGTCAGTATAATATCACTGTGTGGTTACAAAGGTTTTGGTGCTCTGTGACAGGAGAGCTGACCATACAATGTGAGCACCCCCAGGATTTTCTGCTACTGAATGTGAATGCACAGCAGCTGTATGCATGCACAGTGAAGGGAGACACCTAGTGGCTATATGTTTAATGTTGATTTAAACAGAGGAAATAAAAAAAAATTTAAAAGTATATTGCAAAACTGCTTGCGATCACAAAACCTTTTAATTTCTTGAAAAGATATTTATACAATAGTGCCTCTTTAAAGGTGTTGGCTACTTTATAGTAAAATTGTTCAATATAAGACTTGTTGACAGTAGCTCCCTGTGTGCCCCATAGAGCTAAAGTTAGACTTCCCTCCTCCAGTCTGTGCTGTCCTGCTCTGTGGCGATTCTGTCCATAAGATGGCTGATATGGAGGAGCATGTGACCATGCATATACAGGCTCAGTGAAGGACACCAAAGGAGGGGCATGGTTATATACTCTTTTATGCTCAGTCATCTTATGAACAGAATCACCATTCAGCACACAGAATGGCACAGCCTGAAAGAGGGCCTGAAATCAGCATGGCGAGACACACGTGAAACTACTGTCAGTAAGTGCAGTGTGTATATTAACTAATAATGTACATTAAGCAATTTTACTATAAAGTGGCCAACCCCTTTAAGGACCAGGGCCCATTTTCAAATCTCTGTATGTGGTCATATCTTTGGGATGCTTTTACTTATCCAAGTGATTGTGAGAATGTTTTTTCATGACACACTGTATTTTATGTTAGTGGTAGATATATTTGGCATTTATGTGTGAAAAACACCAACATTTATGGTACTATGTGCCCCCATTGGGACATCCATTAGGGACATTGTCAAGTGCTTTTCCTTTTTTTTTTTTGTTTAGAAAAAAAATCTTTTTAGATTTTATTAGGCTGTTTGTAACTTTTTGTAAAATATCTTTTTATTTTTATAGATAAATGTGCATATATGAGAAAACAATGGTTATCCATACATACAGGGTGGGATATTGCTAGAACTCGGACAACCAGTCCAGTTATTAATATCAATCCAGCATCCAACATAGAGGTCAACCAAACAGATTATACTAACAGTGCGTCTTCAGCTCCGGTTAAGCATGGTAGGGCTGTCTGTAATTTTTAAAGGCTACAGATACCCTATCTGTTTTGTATTTGTAAGTGACTATATTGCGATCACCGTCACCATTCCCAATGAGCTCTGCATTGTTAGTAATGACCAGATCCAACAAATCCTCATAATCATCACCCACTATTGAATTTTTCACACTCGTTTTCATATAATTTCTAACATAAAGACATACCCCCTAATCTATTTTTGCTCACTTTGTCCCTTTAAATAGCGTAAAACCCTGAATATTGACAGACCAGTCATGCTAGCCACTCAGGTGCAATGTATACGTAAAAAAAAAAAAAAAGATTGTACCCCAATGAAAAGTCATCCCAGTGCTCTAAAAATCCAAACTCTTCTCCCTTAGGGTAGCTTCACATGTACCGGATCCGCAGCGGACTTAACACAGCGAGTTTGCTGCGAAATCCGCTGCGGATCCTGTAGTGTGAAGCTGAATGGGTCACATACACGCAGTGGATCCACTGCCTATATGGGACCTGGCCCCTTTAAACCCCCCCCCGCCGCCGGCAATCCCCAGCCCAGAGCATACATTACCTGCTCGGCGCTGCGGCTGTGTGTAACGCTCCCGGCCTCCCTCACCCCCCATCAACCAATCAGTGCACAGCAGCACTGATTGGCTGATGAGGAGTGAGGGAAGCTGGGAGCCTCACACAGCCGTGGCGCCGAGCAGGTAATGTTTCGAGCTGGGGGCTGCCGGCGGCAGGGGGGTTTAAAGGGGTCGGGTCCCAAATAGGCAGCGCTGCGTGTATGGGACCCATTCAGCTTCACACTACAGGATCCGCAGTGGATTTCGCTGCAAACTCACAGCGTGAAATCCGCTGCGGATTCGGTACGTGTGAAGCTACCCTAAGGGTATGTTCACACTGAGTAAATCAGGCAGAATTCTGCCTGTCTCAGTGTCCGATAGCCTGTATATGGGAAGGCGGGCGCTACTCCGCTGCCGCCGCTCTCTGCTCAAAGGAGTGACATGTCGCTTCCCTGTGCGGAAAGTGACGGCAGCGGAGGAGCTCGCTTGGCATGGTTTTTTACCAGGTTTAATTTCACTGCCCCATACTGTCCAGGGTCCAATACCAGGGAGTATTTTAACCCCAGGTACTGTAGCAGCCATTATTTCTGTTGATTTGAAAAATGCTATTCTGAGATGAAAATGATGCGCCGGCAGATTCACCTTCTGACATTGTTGGATTTTGCACCTCCAGATCTCTAACTTGTCGCATCTCCACTCAATGGCTGGGTATAGTTTGTGTTATGTCATTTGCATATCTAAAAAAAAAAAAAAAAGAAAATAAGACACCTTCAAATATTCATATTCACCAGGTGTGAACTGATATAAAATTAGAATGTAATGAGCACTCATGTGGCACATTGGTTCCGACAGGTTTTTGAAATCCTTCATGTTTCTGTAATTATAGGTTTTGGAAGATTTATGTTTCTCTTCAAAGTTTTCTATTGTTCTCGCAAACCTGTGTGTAGATATATGTGAAGGAAAGCAAACGCTTCTCATTCTGTCTAAATATTATTTGTTGCCATTAGCCAGATAGTACAGTACAAGAGTACAGTGATATGACAATAGACTCTTTATTTTCACATGGGCAAAACAATAGATTATATTGTCATTTAACCTTTCCCAAAAATCATTAAAATGACAAATGTAGATCTACAAATTTCTTCTGTCTTCCTGGACAAACCTGTGTACACATATTAGCAACTTTCTGTTTGTTTATGGGAACCTGTTACCATAAAAATGCTACCTTAGCTATTTGCATCATGTTATAGAGCAGAAGGAGCTGAGCGGATTGATATATATCTTTATGGGAAAGATTCAGTATATCTTGTAATTTATTGATTGAAATCTCAAATGTTTCCATACTAAAGAGTCCAGTCCATTGAGTGACACCGCCCACTGGACTCTAATACAGAAAGAGCAGGGATTTCAATCAACATGTTACAAGTTATACTGAATCTTTAGTATATAAATATCTTTAAGTATATAAGTATTTAGATATATATAAGTTATATATCAATCTGTGGTGTCCCACCACGGGTGTTGCTATCGGTTACACTCTTCGTAAAACCCTGTACTTATTGTGAGTCAGTGGTGATGAAAGTAGTGATAAAGTTTTGCCACTAGATGTTGTTGTTACAGATGTATGTACACAGATGCTGCACGGCTAAAGTATGGAAAGGGTTATTGTTTGTGTGTCACATGGATCTGTGAACCTATGTAAATGTCTTCTTCTTCTGTCCTATCGTCTCTCACTTTACTTCTTCTAATGCACTCTTTACCCACTCACAGCACACCTTAGATACACTAGGGAAGGAAGTCACATGGGTAGAGGAAGTGTAGTGCAGTCTTAGGTTCCCGCATGAGTAGAAAGCAAGACTCTCACGACATCCTCCTCTCTGCTCCTCTGATTGTTTGTATCTCTCAACACGCAACTCAACTGTACTCTTCACTGTGTCCCTATACAGATCTGGTTGCTGTATTATCAAGTGTACTACCGAGTGTATTATCAAGTGCTTTCTAAAGAGAAACTTACCCTATCCAGGAAAAAGTTGTATTATCTGCTGCACACAAGTACTTTCCAAGTAAAACAAGATTATGGTAAAGAGACTTTGTGATTCTTCACCCCACACCAACACCATCTATACCACATCCTTGGGACATTTCTCCTTTCTGTGGGTGGCAGTACCGATAGTCTGGGTGGGTCACTACACCACTCCGGCCCACCATGATTATAACATCCCAAGGGACCCTGTAGCAACCCGGCAGGTCACTGTCCACAGGGGAACAAGGTACAACCGGCCCTTTAAACTAAAAGCAGGTGTGCCACCATACCTGTGTGCCCAACCGGCACTGGCGTTACGACATAACATCACTGGGCCAGCCTGTATCTCGGCCAACCTCCATAGACCTGGCATCACATCTCACCATCTAGCAAGTGACCGGCCGCTCTTCCGACATAACACCTTGGGGGCACACCACAAATCTGCTCAGCTCTTCCTGCTCTATAACATGATGGTGATAGATTAGATAGCAATGTCTTGGTGACAAGTTCCCTTTAAGGAGTCAAAATAATCCAAAATCACTTTTTAATGTATTAAAAAAAAAAGATCCATGTAAAATAAATCAAATAGTCTAATATTTCTCTTCTAGTCACGTAAAGCTCTGTAACCAGTGTGTTTAATGTATCTTGATAAGTGGTTCCATTTCTGCCATATCCTTGGTCTTAGGAATCTCCGGGAATTATAGGAGGGTAAGCAAGCAGTGTATAATAATCAATCATTGTTAAAGCGGACTTGCTTTTACAAAGACTTGATGATATTACTATGCTAAGTAGTCCTTTAACATCATTCATTTTACATGATATTATTCCCACTAAATCAAATGTGTTTTTTTAAAACCTTTGTATATGACTGATTATAAATATTGACTTTTCCTAACATACAGTTATCTCCTGTACAATGATGAAAAACAGGTAGATGTCGTCTGATGAACTGGTTGTGTTTTCCAAGTCATAAAAACCTTGATGAGTGACTGTTTAACATGCCCTAATGTAAGGGATGGACCAAGGACATGTATGTAAGTGACGTGCCCGTAGCCACTCCCTTAAGTATGTAAACCATACCACCTACACAAGAAGTAAAATGTTTGTAGAATATAGAAACATGTGGTCACCCAGTTAAGAGCAGGTATACATTTTCTTTTTAATTCAGGGGCATCAGTACAGTAGCGCAATACAAGCACCACTATAACCAGTAATAGCCTCATACCACATAGGGGTCAGACATCAAGTCTATCCCGAGCATTCTGTTGGGTAATATTGTGGTGTCCCACCACAGGTGTTATTTGTCTTTACACCCCCCACAAAAGCCTGTACTTCAAAGTAGTAGTGGTAGTGAAGTAGTACCTAAGTTTTACCACTAGATGTCGCTAGTATGTATATTGTATGCTTAAGTATTGCACAGCTGTAGGTAACTAAAGGGTTATTGTTTCTGTGATTTGTGAACCAATGAGAGCTCTTTCTCTTCTCTACCTATCTACTTTCTCCTTTTTCTTCTCGCACTCTCTTCTCACCCACTCACAGCACATATTACATATGCTGTAGGAAGTTGTCACATGGGGAGAGGAAGTGTAGCCACACTTATGGAGTCTTACTCTGGTTTCTGTAGAGAAAGGATGCAAGCCAGAACAGTCCCTACAGCAGTCAAGTTGGGCCCAGGCTTATGCCAGGTCCCCTGTTAGAGGACAAGTCCAATGTAGTCTGAAGTGTGGTAGTGGGGACACACACATATGGGACGCAAGAACACTCTTTTCTTGAACGCAGCACTTTCCACACACTATGCAGTGCTAAGTACTTTTAGAGAGGACAAGTCAGGGATCATCCCAGCCCATGCCGTAAACAAAGTTCAATGTAGTATGGTCGGCACTTCCACTAGGTGCGGTGCTCGTAATAGGAGAGTAGCAGTCTCCAAACGTGATATATAGAAGAAAATCACTCGCAGATTCAAATGCAACAAGTCTCAAGGTGCAGGACAGTATGCTGAAGAAAGAGGAACTGATCCGGATCTACTTCTCTGAACTCACTCTACTTCTCAGCAGGCAACCAAGCCAGCACAGCTATTCTACCTCTTAGGCTCTCAGCACAAGTCTTGTCAGTCAAGTCAAAAGTGTGTTATCAAAGCATAAGTCTATTGTGTATCACTGTATCAAGTACTCCTGCAGTAAAGAGTTCATTTATTGTAACGGGACTCTGTGATTCTTATCTAAGCACCTACACAGTCATTGCACCTTCCTTGGATCATCTACCCTTTCTGTGGGTGGCAGTACCAATAGTCTGGGTGGGTCACAACTCCACTCCAGACCACTGTGATAAACACCCAAGGGACCCCCAAACAGTCCGGCAGGTTACTGACCACAGGGAAAAGGGTATAGCCATCCTCACTAAAAGAAAAGCAGGTGTGCCTCTATACCTGTGTGCCCAATCGGCACTGGCGTCACGACAGCATAACACCTGGCAGAGCTATATCTCGATACTGGTAGCGCCTCACAGTAGTTCACCACAATATCATGCTGCAGACTATGAGACTACAGTACTGATCACAGTCACAGGCAGAACAGTATTAAAGTCTGGCCTTATGAAGGATCCTACAGGTGGCAGTCGAGAGAATGACAAGATACCCTTATTTACCTCTCCCCATGCCCACATTGCGATGTGTGATCAGCTACGGGACTCCCCCCCCCCCCCCCAAAGGAATATTTCTCAAGTTGTGATGACCTCACAACTTGGGGTAAAAATGCCCGCCCCGGCTTATGGACAGCCAATTAGTGACTGCAGCGGAGTCCTGCCTCCATCAGCTGGGTCATGATTTGTCAGCTCTAGAGATCCCAGAGTCCAGTGGTGGTCCTGTGGCTGGTCCCGTTGCTCATTGTAGGCACTGGAAGAGGTAAGTTGGTACTTTTGATCAATCTCCCCTCTCCCCCTGCTGACTTTTGCCATCACATGATCTAGCTGCTGGACCATAAAAGGTGACAAAAATGTCAGAAGAAAAAAAACGGTATACGCAGAACAATGGCATTTTTGAGACAACCAGAACAATTTCATTCAAGTCTATGGGAGGGAAAAACACCACAGTTTGCTGAAGAAGCACCACCCCCTCAGCTTGCTGCATTTTGGAAAAACTGCTACAGAGCCTCAATAACGCCAGAAAAGAGAGAAAAATACCAAACTAATAAACCCACTGGGGGACATTTATCAAACATGGTGTAAAATGAAACTGGCTCAGTTGCCCCTAGCAACCAATCAGATTCCACCTTTCATTTTCTAAAGAGTCTGTGAGGAATGAAAGGTGGAATCTGATTGGTTGCTAGGGGCAACTGAGCAAGTTTCACTTTTACACCATGTTTGATAAATCTCCTCCAATGTGTGTAAAGCAGATCATAAACTTATATTGACTTCGAGCTAACATCTGGACGCTGGCATTTTTGCAAAAAAAAACAAAAAAACCCCGCCATGGCGTTTTTCCAAGATTTTAAAGGGGTTATCCAGCGCTACAAAAACATGGCCACTTTTCCCCCTACTGTTGTCTCCAGTTCAGGTGTGGTTTGCAATTAAGCTCCATTTACTTCAATGGAACTGAGTTTTAAAACCCCACCCAAACTGGAGACAACAGTAGGGGGAAAGTGGCCATGTTTTTGTAGCGCTGGATAACCCCTTTAAGGCAGTGTAAGGCCAGCCTTAGTGTGTTTCGTTTCCAGATGTAACATAATTTATGTAATTCTAATTTATTGCAAACATGGTTTCATTTCATAAAGATTTCAGCATAACTTTAACCTAAGAGTTACTGATCCTGCGTGTGGTTTACTCGGCAAGGGTAAAAAAATAGACACAGATGGAGAAAAATTAACATTAATGGCAATCTACCAATATCAGGCTGTGCCACCAGCTCAAAGTAAAGCAAAGAAACACATGCTTTGAAGTCCGGCAGCGCTGGGTCAATGTCAGAATGCTCAAGGTCTTTGTCACATTGGTAATGTAAAATGTTTAAAGAAAGTGAGAGAGGGGCTAATAATAATCCTATAGGCAGAGAAACTGCAAATAACTAACCACAGAGCAACAATGAGATTAAAGGACAACTCCGGCGAAATTTTTTTTTGGCTTATTTAACACACATTACAAAGTTATATAACTTTGTAATGTGGTTAAATACCCGGTCTGGCCCCCTTCCCCCACTTTCCGACTCCCGACCCCCACCCCGGAAGTTAAAGAATGTATACATTACCTATTACGGTCGTCACGGTCCTCTTCTCCCGGGCGGCATCTGGTGACGGGTGACGTCAGAGCTGGGGGGCGGTCCGGGTCTTCTTCATCTTCGGCGTCTTCATTGAGAGTGAATGGGAGAGAAAAGGCTGCTGGTGCACATGCGCACCAGCAGCCTTTTCATTGGCTGGAGTGCATCACATGGCTTCCAGCTTGCACAGCCCTGATTGGCTGAGCTTGCTGGAAGCCATGTGATGCGCTCCAGCCAATGAAAAGGCTGCCGGTGCGCAAACGCACTGGCAGCTTTTTCTCTCTCATGGACCCGGAAGCAAGAGACATCGCTGGACGGCGGACGCAGGTGACGGTGAGGCGGACGGCGGGCGAATGGAGTGGCGATCGTCACCGGAGGGATGGTGAGTATGGTGTCTGTGTGTGTCTGTGGTTTTTTTTTGGGGGGGGGGGGGGGGGGGGGGGGTCCCGCCGGAGTTGTCCTTTAAAAATGGAGCATTTAGCATTCTTTTTATTTGGTCTATTGCTCCTTATGGAAATCTTTTGGCTTTAGGGCTACAAAGTTTTTTCATCTTGGCATTCAGAACTAATCACATTTTTGCAATAAAGTATCACGGTTTTTCATGACTTGTAGCAGTTTATACATTTACCACTGTACTATTTTAGTATAGAGCCCATAGTGGGGAAGAGGCGGAGCCTGGTGGGGAAGAGGCGTAGCCTGATTAATCATTATATACGCCTGCTCGCAAGCATAAATCAGGATACGTGAAGCAGGTGTGGAGTTATTGCGCAAGGCCTGCACCAGTTTGCTGAGCGGCGTGAGCCTCATAGTAAATCCGGCCAGGAAAAAGGGGGCAGGGCCTTTAGCCTGGGAGTGAGTTGTAATAGAAG